>NC_064448.1:336030-636030 GCF_023343835.1 Lagopus muta
ATTTGTACATGTATGTACATCTGTCTGTACCTCCCTGTGGGACATTTCCTCATCATGTGATCTTGCGTACCACGTCATCCTTAAATAATTAGGGGTGTGATGGGGTCCAGAGAGACCTCAACAGGCTTGAGCACTGGGCCCAGGTGAATCTCATGAGGTTCAGCAAAGCTAAGTGCACCTGGGTTGAGACAACCTCCACTGCCAATTCAAACTGGGGGATGAAAGTGTTGAGCACAGCCCTGTCGGAACAGACCTAGGGGTACGGGTGGATGGCAAGCTGGGCATGAGCCAGTAATGTGCCCTTGCAGCCCAGAAAGCCAACTGCATCCTGGGCTGCATAAAAAGAAGCGTGGCCAGCAGGATGAGGGAGGTGATCCTGTCCCTCTACTTTGCTCTGGTGAGGCCTCACATAACTACAAGGAGGTAAACAATGACAAAAAATTAACAGAACTTCCTTGAATCTCCCCAGAAAAATTCTGCTTTATTCACAGAAAATGTTCGGAGCAGCTCATGTTCTGCGGAGCATGGGCAGGGAAAGACAGACAATAGTGCTTTCTGCAGCTAGTGGTGTCAAAATGTTCATGTTCACAGTACCTCCAGAATAACAAGAGAGCAAACAGCAACTAGGACAAGTTTCCAGAAGCAGCTAAGGACCAGAATCACTATAGAAGGAACCAACCAACCAGTAGTTGATAGCACATTACAGAGTTCTGGGGCATACTGAAAGGTGGCAGAACAGTAGAAGTACCATCAGAGGTAGAATGAATCACAGAGTAGCTTCCCAGAACAAAACAGTTTAATATACAATCCCTATGCAAGGGTCCCCAACTAAATGCTCTGAGTCACATCCAGCACTGTTCCAGATGCTAGCAGTTCCAGCAAACTCAGCCTAATTCTCCCCTACCTGCCTGTTGCAAACTCAGCATAACTGAGGACAGAGCCCCTTGACATCTCTCTGATTCAGTCCCAGAACACTGCCATTGCCAGCTAGTGACCCTGAGCTATGTATTTAGAAGAAGCACGCTGAAGAACATTCCTATGAATCACATAACCCCAAAGGAATGTAGTTTTACAATCTTTCTTACCAGTGGGGAAAGAACTTACTGGCACCAAAACTTGAATCCAGATGTTTTCACCAGACACAATTTTGTTTTTCTTTGTGTTCAGTCATGACATTGAATACTGCCTACAGTTGCATTAAATTAATGCAGTTGCAAACTGTCAACATTCCTTACACATTTTCATCCCGTACTTTGCAATATGCATTTACTTTGTTCCAGCAACACAAAAGTTCGATCTGGCACTCTTTCAGCTGAACACTTTAAAAAAGATTGAAATTTAGCTAATGGTATATTTACAGCAGGTAATTTTTCCTATATTTCTCCAGTACATAAGCCCTGCTGGTGATTATATACAGATTCATACTGATGTGCCTACACTTACAAAGATTTACAAGCTGCGTAGCCATTTAAAGCTCAATAAAACTGAAACCCTGTTCAAAAATCCAGCAGCTGGTCAGACATAAGCATATGTGACATAACATAAACAATGACTGCCAGTGGGATTACCCTACAAAGTTAAACACTTGTACTGTGGCCTGCAAGCTCAGTCCTGAGAGAATAAAGCTCAAGTTAAATCTCCAAATGGATCTGCTCTGGTAATATGCAGTAGAAAAAGCTGTCAGGAACCCCTACTGAACAGGCATAAAGTGACAAACTGAAAGGACATTAAATGACCAAAGCAAGTTAATTTGTATGTGCTTGGAAAAATAGATGCAAATATTTGATTGTTTTTCTTCAGCAAATAAAAAAATCAGAAAAACTAGTGGAGATCTAAAGATTTTTTTTTTTTTTTTTTTTTTGGTCACAGGAGGGCTGAAAACTGTGCTTCATTTCAACTGCTTTTAAGGAAGGTAAACAATTTAGACGTCCAATGGAAAAAGCAGAGTTTACCCTCTCAAAACCATATCTTAACCAGAAGGTCATACAAACTGGCACTGCCTTATGTCCTTACACTGCAGTTTTCCTCTGTTGGGTGAAATATTGATCAGGCACTAAGAGGGAGATCAACTGAAAAATGACTTTTGACTGCCATAGCTAGATCATCTTGTTACTTACCTTGACCTGAACAGTTTGTTTAGCACCTTGATTTTATTCAGAATCATTACTTCCATTGCATACATTTATGAACTGGAAAAAAACCTGTCCTAGAAACGTAGAACAATATTTTCATCGCTGATTCACCCATGGCAATAAAAATTGTGTCATAAATGCACACATTCACAGTACAGAATACAAATGGAAACTGTCATTTTGCATGTGCTCAGCCTTGTGATGGCCCATGTACCACCACATTAGGATGTCTAATGCATTTGCTGTTGCAACCAAGGAAAGCAAAGTCAATTTTTCTTGAATTTATTCTAAAAGTAAACTTAGCAGTCAAACTAATGTGATATACTCTGACTAAAGCAGATTTAACTAAACAGCCTGTGGAATGAGTGACGCGCTGCTCCTGCTGGAGGCTGTGGGACAAGCAGCCGACATTCACACGGTTCTCTGCCGCTGGAAGCCGGCAGGCTGCCCACACTGCTCTGGGATCGCGCAGTGAAACCTGCATCCCTGCTGTTCGCCACAAGAGCGGAATACAAAATACTCCCAGAGCTCCTGTTCTTTTCAGAGGTGTGAAATGAGTCTCAGAAATGCAGTAAGATTTCAGGATGCTATGAGTGTGTTGTACTTCAGACTCATTTTCATACTGAAATCTTGGCACTCCAAAGCAGCTAAAAGTACAGCTTAGGCAGGTATAGTCTCATTAGTTCTAGTCACAAAGGTTCACTTTATCAGGTGTATCTGAGACTACGATTGCTTTCACCAACCACTGACAAACAGTTCAGCATTTTCAGCAGGACACGGATTTCCTAAAGCTCTGAGTTTTGCAGAGAAGTAAACTTCTTTCCAAGCAAGAGGCTGAAGAAGTTTATCAGTAAAGGTCCCTTACAATCAGCACCTCCATTACTCTCAAATAAAGACAAGGTTGATATCCTGAAGTCATGAAAAAAGCAAATGATTGCATGTCAATAAAAACAAAAGTTCACATGTCAATACAGCAAAATCAAATTGGGTGAAAATGAAATAGGCACACAGCCTGCCTTTCGTAAAACCGGAATGCAATCTAAAAACACAGTCTATAATACTGCCAGCTCTCATCTATTTTGAGATGGATCTCCGCTTTTAACTATTTCAAGGCTAGGTAGGTTGCAAGTCCCAAAAATATTACACATCTTAATTCTAAATATTGGTATTTTAACCCTGTCAGTGAATATGCTTACACTTGCACCAAGCTGTAAAGTACTCAATTATTCTTCCTAGCTCTGAGGATCTTTACCATGCTTTTTAAAATTATCCTGTCCTGGGGCTCAGACCAATTTTCCCAACGTAGCACTATGCTCATTATCGTCCTACTTCTTAAACATTCCCTCCCTCTCAACTCCCACCCTTCTAATCTTCCCAAAAGGGACACACCTGTATAGCTCTGCAGAGAGAAAAGCAAAGTAAACAACCTCATAGCATTGTGACTGAACTTCTTGGGTATGGTATGTTCAGGACTTGTCAGGTTTGGCAGTTGACAGCCCTTATTTTGGACATGTGCTGATAAGGACAAATGAGTTTGTCTATTTTCTCAAAAAATCCATGTTCCATTTATGAGCATCTGAGAGAAACAGAGGTCTAGCAATCTAGCAATAACTCTGATATCCCGCTCCACACAGCTATTTGAAGTACATATTCTAGGGAACCATCTAATTATCCCATAAAGATTAGATGATCTCTTCGCTTGGATACACTGGGCACATTTTCTGGCATAACATGGAGCAAAATTTTGCATTTGAAAGCAGTACCTGGCACGAGAAAGAACTGAGAGGTTGTACTACAATTCAGCCTTATGGTTCAAGCATATAAAGCTCTCATTTATGTATAATATCATCCAAAATTTTTAACCACTTAAGGGCAAACATTTTGTGCTTCTATGACATAACAGATACTAACAGGTAGTAGTTTGAATTGCAACCACTTCTTTTCTTTCTTATTTTTTTTTCCTTAGGCCTTCACAGTGCTACATCAAAGAAACTCTGAACATGAAATTAGAAAGTTCCAAAAGTGAGATATCAGCAAAGTCTGAACAAGGTATTCACCAACACAGATATAATAATCTAGACTTTAAATAAATACTTTTTCCAAGCGACAGTTTTCTATTACAATTCCTACTTGTGGACAATGTTACTACGTTGGTGTGGAAATTGGTATCGCTGGAGAAGAGTTTGTATCAGAAGGATAAAATAATTATGGAACAGGTCCTAAGACATGGAGAGAAGACAGCGGGTAGTAATAAAGTACACTATTGGGTGGCAGAGTCAAAAAGACATGGGCTCTAGAAGATGTCATTTTTCACTGTAAAAATAATTAATACTAATGGTGAAAAGATACATCAACAGCTGTTACAAGAAAAGTAAGGCAGTTCATCCAAAATCACTCATAAGTTCTCACTTCACAACTTGGTAACACAAATGCATATACTCAAGATAAAAATCTAAATATTAATCTGAATTCTGAAATTTCCGTCTCAGGAGATTTTAAAATTTATAATTATACTATTATTGTCTGAATCCTTCTGTGTGCTATAATTAAGGAAAAAAAAAAAGTATACAGTAATGTAGACCTAAGCTGTCATCAAAGGCTCATGCAAATTTGTGTACTCTATTTGCATCCCCTGTTCCTCAAAGCACGATACTAAGATGGGAGGGATCTGCTGTACTAAGATAAAGACATCAAGAATTTGCGTCTAGAAGCAGTGTCTACCACCTTTACCATTAAATATAATGGATCAAATTTTGTTCCATTTTTACAGCAGAAATTTTATGAGAAAAGACTCCAGAGTGACTGAACAAGAGAGACCAAATCTGGTCTCACAAATGTATGTAAACTGTTACCCAAGTAACATTTTCACTCCAAGTATAACCTACATGAGAACTATGGAAAGTCCTTAACATTTTCAGAAAACCTCTGCCGCTAGAAGAGATGATTTCTTGTACAGATGGACTGGGTAGGAGTCGGGCTTTCTGCACTCTGGCAACAAACAGGGCTCATTGGAATGTGCTTAGCACAGCTTCCTCCTGTCCTCAATACAACACACTGCACATCACCCGCTATCCCAATTGCTGGAGAGGACAGCAGAAATGGTAACTGAAAAGGTAGCAGTGCCACAGTGTATCCAAGAGGAAATGGTTTACCTGAGCTTCCAAGTGTCATCCTCTTATGGGATGTGTCTATGCAGAACTGATTCAATAAGGTAAGCAAATCATGAGCACTAAGACCACTTCTGTTCCCTTCTTAACGGACAGAAAGACATTTCTACTGCCTGTGTCTCTACTTCCTGAGAGATGGTAAAAAACCTCTTTGTGGAATTACCAATCGAGTATTTCACATACTGAGAGAAGTGGAAAAGCAAGTAGAAAAAGTCTGAAAAGAAGCCAAACAAAACACTATCATTCAAACATTTTACACTACACAGACAAGGACAATCCCAAAGATCACTAACAGTGCTTTCAAAAAGAAGCATAACGTACATTACCTTTTGCTTTGCTTACAAGGTCAATTCCATAATTAAAATACTGAAGTGACCTAACACAACACATCATCAGAGACAACAGTGCTGTCTCAATACCAGCAACAGCTTCATGGCCATGGATTCTGAGTAACTTGCTCTATGCTGGTCTTCCTTTGAGCTGGAGAGTTGGACTAGCTGACTTTCAGATGTCCCTCCAGCCACAAACATTTAATGATTCTACAATTACTTCACAAAAAATCCTGATGTCCTAACTAGGCAGCATTTTTGGAGTAATTTTTACATTTCTGCTACAAGGTAACTTTGGCATTGTCCCTGTCCGCTTGATGATTTTCAGTGCTCCTTCAAATGTACTTAATCCTTACCCAATAAGGATATTTTTTTTTCTGGAATAATTTTTTAAAACATTTCTTTTAATTTTATTAAATCCAAAACGTTACATACAAACACAAAGATTTTTACTGAACAAAAATTATAGAGGTTAAACTATGAACTCACCTGATATATAGGCCTCAAAGGTAGGAATTGTTCCTCATCTCATTGACCATTTCATTATACATCAAATTTACATTCCTCTGTAGAGATAGATTCTTAAAGCAGGACATAGAGGATAACATGCTTCAGCTTTATGTAGGACCTGCCTAGTTAATTTTTGCATAGTTTGTTTGAACACATAAGTCTTTGAGATTCATCTGCTGATAAAACATGAATGTTATGCTGAATGAACCAGGAGGGAAGTATGTCTGGGAGGCAGTTGAAACAAGGATGCACTGATGGAATTGAAGGCAGAGAAAATAAATTGCTGCAGATATTGCACTCCTTGGACTCTGGCTGGGTCCTAGCAGAACAAAGAGGCACTGGAACCAGGCTCATTTAACTGTCGTTTTAGAATTCCAGTGTCCTAGGGAGGACCTATAAAACTACATCTAACCTTGACTTGAGGTGTCTAATACTAAGATTCTGACATAGAGAATTATGTATCAAACTGAAGAAGAGTTGTTTCCAATATGCTAAGGTCCCCTTACATAATCTCATTACTGTGGAACCTTGCCTTGGGATAATATAAATGAATTTGTCTTTATGCTGCATTGAAGCATGAAAGTGAACCTTCCTGGATAATTGTTATTATAGGTAATTCAGCCTTCGTTGAGATCTGGGACAAGTGAAACTTCATCTCTTTCCTCCAGGTGACTTCTCTGACACTGGCTAGCGTAACTGTTCTGCTTAAGATTGAACTTGCTTATAAACTTCCACACAGAATGTCACCAGTGAAGACCAACACAAGACAGTTGTGAAAATGCCAGCCTTAACTTGCATGGGGCGTCTGCTACTTTTACACAATAAAAAAATTTGAACAACAGAAGAAATATTACTTATTCAGATATGTAAGGACTTTGGCAAATTGAAAGTGATCAGCACAAGGATAGTTATCATTATTACCTTTACAAAAATAAATTATGAGACAACATAGAGTTAAATATAAATGAGCTATTTCTCTTTTTCTTACATGTTACAAACACATTTGTTTTTTTCCCAGCTCTTCTCAAAAGGATATTATAATTTATTGTCTCAAGCCATATTTGGTATTTAGTGCCTGCAGAAGCTTGTGAAAAAAAGAGCTGTTTGTTACAAGAAAATGAAAACATGTTGTGGTTTCACCTCAACTTCTTTCCTTCGCTCCCACTTCTAAAGAGAAGAGACAATTTTAAGAAGCAGAAAAAGTAAACAAATAAGATATACAAAAATACAGAGACATAAATATAAACAAAAACAACTCTTAGGTTAGGGAAAAAAAGTAACTGTTGCCTGGGGTAAAGTATGTGAAAAGCCGTGATTTGTTCAAGGGCAGAATTTTGGCATTTTTCTTTAGCTTCAAGTAAATAAATAAAACAAAGAAAAGTCTTTTCATTTGATTGTTTTGCAGTGCCTGAGGCTATGTACATCGGACACTGTTTGCAACTGTTTTCATTTAGGGATGAGTGAAGTGGTTCAATTAAAACACGAGCTGCTCTGAACCTCTGCTGTGAATAAAACAGGATTTTTCTGGGGAGGTTCAAAGAAGTTCTGTTAACTTCTTGTCATTGTTTACCTCCTTGTACGTACGTCTGGCGACACGGTCTGGATTCAAAAGTGTCACCGTATAAGACACCATAAGTGTCACCATATTGTGCTTAGTTCTGATGATCAATACAGTTTGAACTGGCTGGGCTAGCAGCATGGACATTCAGGAGAATTAATCCAAATAAAATGTGCAGAAGTCCACCCATTACTGAGTTCCCACACCCATTACTGTGTCCTTTACTTTTGTAGGGAAAGAAATGGATCTGTTACAGTTTCTAAGAAAAAGAGCACGGCAGCACTAAAGCCTCAGACCTGGTCCATGCTACAGACCCCTGGAGGCTTATATTAAGAGGTGAGACGTGTGAAGAAGTACAGAAGATGCGCTAGGAGAGACCCACAAAAACAGATAAATCTGTACAATGGCCCTTTACTGATTAGAGCTGTTTCTCTCTGGAAGGACAGCTATTATGTTTCACTGTACTGCTTCAGTGCAAAGCACCCAGATTGTTCAGTCATGCTAGAGGTACCTTTGGCTCCATGGCTTATTGGTATTTCTTACTTATCTATATTTCTTAAAAGCTTACTGCTTCTAAGCCTGATATCTCAGCAAACCCTGCAACATTCTCCTCTGTTCTATAATCCATCTGCAGTGACTACTTCCCACATGACACCACTTCATTACACTCCTGTCCACTCACAATAAGCTGCAAAATAGCCCCAACCTACAGGTTCAACAATTAAAAATGAAAGACATCTTACAGATCAGTCTGACTGTAAGTGCTCCATGGACCCCAACATCATCAGCTCAGTTACTCGTGGTCCTGCTGAGCATGACCTGAGACATGGTTGCTGAGGACTCCCCAGGAGCTGCTAAGGGCACATTCACTGACATCACAGCTGTATACAGCCCATGTAAATTCACATATATGTACACATATATGTATAGTTCACACTGTTTGACTGCTGTTCCTTCACATAATTCACCTGTGTATCTTCTGTATGTGTATCAGTTTATTCCTTATAAAATCAAGAGCCTGCCTGGTTCTCCTGCCAAAACTGTGGTTGTTCTAAACATTCAATTTACATTTTCAGTACATCATGCTATTAAAGAACTCTGTGCAATTAAACTGAAGGTGAGTATGTCATAGCAGTTGTTCCTATCATGCTGATTTTTTAATAAGCGTATCATGAAAATGAACAGGCAGTAAACTGAACATTAGCTTACTGTTGAAAAAGATGTTTTGAGAAAAGATTTTCATTAAAAAAGCAGAGTGAAAACCCAGGAACAAAACATTATCAGCACCTGCAAATTTCTGAATTTACAGGAGTAAATTCCAAATTGAATTGTAATTGTGAACCCTCAGCTTGGCAAATGTACAGATAAAAGAAGTGTACTGCCATGCTGAGTTAAGGATGGATTATTTGTTATAGAACTGCAAACTATGTGAGCACATATTTCATCCCTTTCAGTATCTGATCATTGCATAGTAACTACTGCAGGCATGGGGTTCTTTTTCCTACTACATTTAGTGGGCAGCATGCACTGACTCATATCTTTCTTCCATTATAGTTATAGTGACCATCACCAGTCTTGAATCCTCTGAAATTCCTTCTAGTTCTAGTAAGGAATACTGATAACATTTACATTAGCCAGTTGACTGAGTATTACAAGAAGATTCCTGGCTCTGAAAGAGGCAACTACAATGTGAATTGAAAAATCCATTCATTCATTCACTCCTTCCCAGCAGCATTCCTTGGCCTGGAGCCAGATACCATTTGACGTCATGGCTCTAACCAGGAACATAATGTTCTGGCACTGGGACAAAAGCTTTAAGATGGAAAAAAACAGCAACAAGTAAAAACTTATCACAGTAGCTGGGAAAGTGGGTTAAGACAAGGAGATGGGGCCAATTAGCAGAAAACCAAACGCTTCACTCTCTTCATAGTCACATCACAATCAATGCGCTGAGGAAAAAATGAATTTCTGAAATACTGCTAAGCATATATAGAAAAGATATTAAGATTAAGAAATATGTTGATAGCAAGAATTAAAATTGTCATTGCACATAACTGAGTGACTGCCACATGTCAAAATTTCTGTCATCACTACTATAAGCCAGATTTTAACCTGTTATCTACAGGTGAGACTGAATCAGATCCTGCTGTGTGACACTGTCATTTTTGGAAAGTCCAACACAGCCACCAATAATCAGTAATAAAACTGAGGATTTGTACAGCTGAGGGTGTCCCACAGAGAAAGCAGTTCACATTGAATTCTTATTGAAACTGCAGGGGTAAGACTGGCAGAAGAGTAGGGAGCACAGTAAGAGATCTGATGTACTACAAAAATACTTCATAGATATTAAAAACTGTATCTGAAAAAGTTTGAGGACACAAAGAACATGGAGCAGACTGGCACCATCTGTTAGAAACCTGAGCGCTAATTCTCAAAAGCACCTTAGCAAAATATCAGCTGATTTCAAGTTATTGCTACAGAATCTTCCACAGAAGCATACAGAATGGGTTATTAGCTTAGTAGCTCCAAGACTAGGGCCCTCATGAGAATTTGAATAGCATCAGTCTTAACTTCTTGACTTTAGAGTTGCAGTCAGTGACACTGAGCCGTATCATTCTAGCCATTGACTCCTGGAAGTTTATATGAGAAATCCCCCAAATTTTACAGTAATCTGACATGAAACTGTTTTTGGAAAACAGAATCTTCCTTCAAAATTTAATACCGAAGTTATCCCTTCAAGAAAATCTGTTTCTAAACTCATCTACCACTATCCTGTTTGTTGAAGTTCTTGAGCTCTGCACAGAAAATGCTGAGTTTCAATCAGACAGTGGAATTTGAGGTTGCTCAGCAAACACCACCAGACAGCTCTCTGAATCTCAGTGGCTCTTTAAGGACTATATTCTTGTTCAATTCATAACAGGAGGAACATCCTGGGAATGAGCTACATACAGCCTTCAGTGGTTTGAAACTAAACTAGAATCATGCACATTACATTGCACATTCATTCCGGAAGCCAATTTCACCATTTTCTTTTGGCCTGGGTCATGACCATCAGACTCATGGCATTAGTAAGCAGAGAATTCAAATCCATCTCCAGATGAATATACCCAGTCATTAGAGACATATGTAGAGAAAAATCTTCACAAACAATGTTTTATTGAAATCTGGAACTACTTAGGGTGAAATTAGACAAACAGGGACAATAGCATGCCTATTCTGCATGGAAAATATGCCCTGCTCAAAGTACAGTTATCTGTTCCATGGAGAATTTTAACTGGAGTGCCAGTGTCTAATAAATCTCTCGTATATCTTAATTTTCTCATTATCCCTGTAGCTTGCTAATTAGCAGTAGCAATATAAGCATATTTAACTGCCAATTAGCAATTACAAAATTCAGTACTGCTAAAATACCATCCTGCCTTGTCCCAGCACAGTCCTCGAGCTGCGAGCTGGATTTGCACCTTTTCTGATAACAGGCAACGATATCCCCAGTGGTTCACCCAGCAACTTTTCCAGTTGTTCATGTGTCGAGCACAGCAGTGCTTAGCACCACAATGCTCAGCTCTGCTCACGTTCTCCCAGCTACTGAAGAGCTGATCACAATGGCCAACGTGGAACAAAAGATCTACTTTCAGTTTTATATTATCTCAAATAGACAAAGTTAAAATTAGTTGTGAAACACGAACTTCCCACTTCTCACAACATTAAAACCATAATCATAACGTTCTTTTCCATTTCCTTTGTAAATTCCTCTTACTGACTCCTCTCAGTTTGAGCATTAAAGACTATTATCAAAGTAGCCACAGATTTTTCTTAATTTGTACCAGATATTCTGCTAATTTCACATCTCAAACCATGTATTTGAACCAGTAGGGCTACCAGTACAGCTTTCATGGGGGAACATAACTGAGTTTGCTACCTTGAAAGTGCAGGGCAAAGAAAAGATCCCATTTTAAAAGTGTGTCCTCAAGGGAATAATCCTCTAAAACAATTTATCTGTTCCTCTGATACGGAGAATTTTTTTATGAGGATCCTCTTCCACATAGCATCACATTGCTGTCACAGCACTACTACTTACACAGCAAATGGATGTTGAATCAGGTGAAACTATTTCAGAAAATCATGGGCTACAGCTTGCGAAGGGAGAAGAGGAGGGTGGCTTAGTAATGGGTGGAACTGAGCAAGTTTTGCCTTGTATTGATAAAGACAGTAGATGAGTGGATATTAGGCTATTTCTGCTTTACCAGAGTTTTATTATTATTTACCCACACTTAGGCAACAGCACTGTTTTCAGTCTTACGTAGACATAGTTCTCCCATGCCTGGCTTTACAATGATATAAGCTGCTTCACAGAAGTGAAAAATTACTAATTCACAAAACTTACTCAATTTAGTATTTTCCACAATCTTTTAGGCTTTGAGGCTCCAATGAACAATTCTTATCTTATCTCAACTGGATTTTGACTGGGAACACCCTGGATTTTCTCCAATACCTAAGAAACAGCTCCGCTGTTTGTACAGTCATTCACTTGACAAGTTCTGAGGTAGTTTTAATAACTTATTTAATGGAGCTTCTCTTCTTTGTAATTTAATTGGGGTCAATATGTGCGCAATGTGCAAACCTAAACGCAGGCAAACGAGCCCCAAACATTTTACTGTTCAAACACACATTTTTTGGTTTTGAGAGTATACAGCCCCACCAATTGTAACCAATAGTATGGTGCCAGAATTTCAAGCCATTAGGTGAGTCATGCATCTCATGGCATTGTTCATCTGGGTAACAGATGTAGCACAAACATGATATGCACATGTCCCAGAAAAGGCAGAGTGAAACCAAGATGAATGGTATTCAAAGGCTAAAAGCAATAAAAGCCATTGTATTTAAAATATTATTTGTACACTTGAGACTGGACAGTAAAAAACTACTTGAGAAAAATTCTGAACTTCAAGCATGTGGCTGCATTCTGGTCTGGAACAAACTGTGGACCTTCCAATTTTTTTCCAAAAAGGACCAGAACACAAGAACTTACAGGCAGTCAAATGTCAAACAGTGGTTTTTATAAGGGTCTTCTCTAAGACAGAAGACAAAAGTTGGCTCCTGTTGTGAGTCATGGTACTAACTACTGGAATTCTTCATTTTCCAGAATGGGAGGCTCTCTCACGTTCTTTTAATTTGATTAGAAATTCCATTCTGATTCTAGAAACTTTTTATAAGAACTACTACATGTCCACAGAACAAGTACATTTCTCAAAACATTTCTCTTTTAACACTACCTTTAGACAAAGAATGTTTGTCTAGTGTTTGTCAAAGAAGTTCTCAGTTGGTACTCAATCACTCCCCTTACAAGCTTACCTATATGCCTCAATTTTGGGTATGGAAATCTTGAGCAACAGTTTTGTGATTCTCTGAAATATTGCATGCTGGAATGTACTTCATAGATCTACATGCTTCTTCACTCAAAAACAGTCCAATTCTTTTTTTTTTGTAAATACACTTTTTCAGCAATTAGAGCTGTGCTCTGGCAACTGATACTTTTCACCTCATAAAACATGATGTTCTAGCACTAGAGAATGCCTTCTGTAACAAAAGCAAACTTTTTTGTTCCATTATAGAAGTCCCTTACAGATTAAAAAAAAAAAAAATAGAAAAAAAACAGCTAGAACGGCCCTGAAACCAACTCTAAAATAGTGCCTCTCAAATTTTATCTAAAAAAAGGAAGGTTTCATGTGATTTTGATGACTCTCAGAAAGTCATGCACTGTCATACAAATACCTCTCAAAATGAATTTTATTTGCATGCCTTCTGGATTTCATGGTGCTTTCATTTAAATAAGTTAATTAGTGCTGTGTGGAAATAATGGTTAACGTCTCCTAAACTATAATAAGACACAGTTCCATTTTCATTAAAATTAGCAGCAAATTGTCACAAATGGTATGTTATGGGAAAAGATAATCAGAAACCTGCCATTTATTATTAGAAAGTGGAAATTCATACTACTGACTTGTGTACAATGAACTAGACACCTCAATGAGCAGTTAGCTGTCCTCACTTAATCACTGTCAATGCAGAGTATAGCACCCTTGAAACACAACTCAGTGTACCTAGCTCTAAACTGCCATATGAACTCTTATGAACTCAAAGTTGAATATGCAGGTAAGATGTGCCTACTATGAGGAAACACGAATGCTTTTCAATTCCATCATGTAAATCACAGGTTGATTAAAAATATATTAAAAAGAAACTACTTGCCTTCATCATTAAGCAGTAAAAATTCTCTGTAATCAAAACGTATAATTAATAATCAATCACAAATTTCTTAACAAAGAGTTTATTCTGAATATTTGTATTTTGGAAATAATCATATTGAGAAACTCTTTTGGCATCTATTTCACATGTCCTTGTTATTTCTCAGTTTTTTACTGCTGAAAAAAAATACATTTGCAAGTTTATTTAATGAATAACATACATGTTGTAGAGTGTATAGATACATGTTCTCCTTATATGTGTGCGTACATATATATATAGAGAGAGAAAACAAAACCCTCAGCAAAATCTGTAAGAGATTTAAGCAGCACTAATACATTTCTATAAATTCATTAAAACGTAGTTTTAAAATTTCTTCACTATATCTCCTAATTTTCATCTTGTCAGTAAACCAGTTTCTTATGCACCTTGAGGTGGATGCTATGTCAAGCAAATGCTCATATGACAAAGAAGTTTTCATTTTCTGTTTTGTTCAACAAGTAGCCAGCTAACTGACCCCACAGTGTCATTTGGCTCTTCCTGTGAGTACATCTTTTGCTTAACGCAACCCACACGAGCCCAAATTTCCGTAGCAAAGCACACATTCAGTGGACCTAATTAAGTGTTACTTCCCTCTTCATCTTTTCATTCTTTTCCTTTGGGAAAATAGATCTTTTCTTTACTTGCTGTTATTTTTTAATAAATCAGAAGTAACACTATCAGAGTTAAATCAGACATGTAAGCATAAAATCCCATTGAGGAAAAAAAGGACATCTTTTCTGTGTCCTGTCAGCTGGAAACCAACGTTCTTCTAAATCACAACATTACGGTGTTAGTATGGGATGTATAAGACAGATAAGCAAGTGTTATACAGCAGCCTAAGACACAGAAGTCTTCTAGTAAATAACATTAATAAGACCCAATGCCATAGGATTTCTTGATTATTACTCAGCACTGAATGGGCCTCAGTGACAACTGCTTTATGTAGTCTTGGAAGCAGCCCATGAGATCCCCACCACACAGGTGGGAGTCTGCACCTCTATCCCCACTACCACATCACTTTTCCCAGCTACCTCCCTTTCTGTGCACAAAGCTTTGGAGACAGAATTGAAATTGATACAACAAACATACAGTACTATACACGAACCCTACAAAATATAAATCAGATACTTGTAGCTTTGCAACACTATCAGGGATTTCTAGATGGCAGATAGCAAAAACGATGTCTGCATATGCATACCAGAAATTTTAAGACTTCCAAGCTATCATAATTTTGGTAATCATTTAACATATCCTTCAAATTCCAAAAGAGCTGACAATAACCTATGTTCCTGTGGAGTTCCTGTCTCAGTTGTCAGGTTTGCAAATAATGCAACTAAAATAAACCTAGCTGCATGTTCATGATCATTCCCACCTCCTCTCTTCATTTCAGTAATCCTGACTAATTGAGCAGTGTATGTGGACTGCCACTATGCACTGTTTTTTATTAAGTCCTTAAGGGGTTTTGTCCTTAATTTCTTGCTAAAAGTCTACTCCAATCTACAAGAATGCAGTAAAGAAAACTAAAAGAGACTAGACTCAACCTCCAAAATTCAGTGCTAGGAGCTACCTTTAACCTTCATAGCAATTTAGCCAAATGCATTTGGCATAGGCTAAAAATGACTTCATGGTCAGTGACTGCAGCTCTGCACACAGACAACCATTTATGAGGCACTGCTCTGGGTGACGTGGCCACATCCTAACTGTGACATTACACTGTATGCCTTTACCAAACTATAAAGAGATGTTCCAAACAACCGTGGTAAAGATTCATTGTCAAGCACTTAGGAGTTCGGGTTTTGTTGGATGATAAAAGTTTTCAAAAATGGTTTACAATGATTCAGATTTATATTTGTGTCAGATTTTGGTCCCTTGTACTTCAGGTTTTTACTGAGCTAGAGCTCATCAGCAAAAGATCCGACCCAGAGGAATATGATTATAGTTTTAACTGCTTGATCCTTTGGGTGGAGGAGAATGGATTAATCTTTCCAACTTCTTATTTATTAAATACTATATTTAGATATGATGTTTAGCAGTACACTATCACAATATATAACAGAAGAACATGACAGATGAAAAAAATTGCTATGTATTCTGTGTAACATTTTAAACAGACAACTTAATTTTCAGAATTTTCACTAATGATACAGACCCAGTAGGCAAATCTTAAGTCTGAGTATGCTCTACACAATTGAAAGTTTTGCTAAATCTAATCTCACGTACAGAATTGAAATTGGTAGCAAATGGAATGCCTTTAGAAGGAAACAAATCCAGAAAACCCAAGTCTTTGCAATCTACTTCGTATTTGACCTCTTCATGTTTCAGTTTTCAATTACCATGCCAAAGGAGCCAAATTTAAATATCAAATATTTATATTTCTCTTTTGACTTTGCCATTTCATTGAAAATTTTAAAATTAAAGCTACTTCTTGCAAATCAGCCTTATTCTGGCTCCTGATTAGACTATGTGGCTGCTGAACTCAAATCATGGGGTACACTGAACCTGACTAATATTATTGATCTAAGACCAGACCCATTTTAGAGGTTTTGTTAATTGTTTTAGCATTTAGTTCTCAGCTGAATTCAGGCTGAGCACACCACACAAGGCATTACACACAGCTATCTTCCGATTTTCACAGGCAACTATAATACCAGGGTCATTTCGAGTTTCACAACACCTGTTTCATTATTTGTAGCTGCCAAGTAATGTATTGGCAGGTGTGTGCTGCACCACCTTCCCGTGTCACTTCAGCATCTGCGTCATTCATACCACCACACAGTGAAGAAATGCCTCTTCAGCTTCTTATTTAATAGATTCTGCACGTGCTGCCCCAAGGTAGATACATGCACTGCTTACTGCACACAGTGGTGGTAATTACACATACTATTGAGAACTTATCCTACATTTCTGACGGTCAAAAGCATTTGTCCTAGTAAGACAGTTATTTGACAAGGAAACAAAGTGAAACAAGCAATGCAGAATACATACTACATTAAAATTTTGTCTGTATTAATGAAAGTTAACCTCTCTTACAATGAAAAGTTAAAAGAAGTCATCTTGAAACAAGATCATCCAGATCCATCTCATATAAATTGTCTTGCTGGGAGCAGATACTCCATAGATAAAGACTTTTCATTGTTGCTGGTGGTGGTGTTTGTTGGTGGTTGTTGTTGGGTTTTTTTTGAGAATCTTAGATACATATTAGTTCTAGTTGTCATGCAGACCTGCTCTCTAAGAGGTTACTGTGACCCGTTTGTATTGATCTGCATGCAGATAGGAGTGAACGTTGACATTTTGTGAGTGCTTTTATGTTTTCACAGACAGTATTTTTCATAGAAACCAGAATAAACTTGGTTGGTTAAATTTCCACCTACTTTACCAGTTACAAAAAAGGGATTTAAATCTGCTAGAAGGGCTTCCTTCAGTATAAAAATGATGACCAGGAAGAATAAAGAAATTGCACACTACCAAAGTAGTAAGATATACCTGCAGAAACAACTGTTTTCTAGAGGGCAATACAAAAACAAACCCCTTGTTACAAAATACTTGTTAAAATGGACATAATCTTATTTTCATATCATTACTTTTCTTCACTGGCAGTTTATCTGAAACTGGAAGGGTCTCAAGAATTCTACTCCCAGATAAAAAGCATAAAGCTCTACTCTGAGCTGTTCTCAGAATTGTTTATCTACACTCATCAGAGCCCAAACTATATCCATAAGCCATAAGGAGATGGCATACAAAATTATGCCCAATCAGAATCATTTAAAATATGACCTTAATTTAAATCATAATTTACTATGAAACACTGAAATAATAGATTTAGTTGTGTCTCAAGATGACGTATTTAGTGGCAGCAGTGGCTTGAGGTGTTATTGCTTGTCTTTGGTAATCTTCCTCCTCCAGCATTAATGAACTCTGTTGTTATAGAAGAAATAGTTTGTGTAGCCACACAGTTCATTGCACTGGAGGCCAGATCTGCCTTGAAACTAAGCCAGAAGAAAACCTGGTAGGTTTTTTTTAATTATTATTATTTTTTATTGTTTTATTTTTTATTTATTTAAATAAATGAGTTTCCAGATTCATTTCTGAGTGCAGCTGCACAAATCGTTGGGCTGGAACAATTGAAGGGGTAGTAAACCACAGAAACCAGCAGCAGGTGGCACAGGAGGTGAGGCTAGGTCAGTATTGCTTCCAAACACTTTCCTTTTGTGTATACAGCCTCAAGTCTAGTCAGAGGTTCATTTATATAATTCACTTATCTTCAGACTAAGTATACTGGCAGGAATTAGCTCAGTACAGACTGCAAGACACCATAACAAACTTAGGTAAATTTGCAACTGGCTTGCTTGCACTGAATGCCATGCTATAGTAATAGTGATATCAGTTACACAAGGGTCTCAACATTAAAATAGCCATCTATCAATAACTCAGACTTAAGTTAATGTTTCCTTGCATATGTACAAACAGCAGTCACAGCTTTGGATGAACTACAGACATTTCCTTGAACGCTTGCATCTTTTGTTCGAGGTGAAAAATATTTATGCTTTTAAAATGACAGGTCTGCAATAAGGCCAGACTTAAATACTCACTCATTCTGCAGCTCTAAAATACTGAAGTAAAGGTGACTCCAAACTCAGATTTGCTATCTCTACTGTAAAGAAAAAGAAAGAATTGTTTGAAGAAAGATTGCTGAAAGCTTTATTCTCTTATTAATATCAATATGGCATAAATTATAAAACAGCAAGTAAAAGCCTGGGATAAAATACTCTATAATCAAATAACATGCCATAGCATTTTTCATTCTAGGAAAGAGCACACTGTACCTGAGTACCACATAACAGCATCAATTGCATTTTTAAACTTATATTTAGAAAGCTAAGCAATCTGGCAAGACTTGAACAGACTTCCTAATACCTAATGCTTCAAAAATAGAGTTAACTCTGCAAGTGCAACTTTATTTTATTAGAATTGGCCATAAAAAGTATTTTCAGTAACTATTTCCCTGTTAGTTACTGCTTGACAGAAAATTCTTACCAGTAGAACATTCTTTCAGAACGGTGATTACCATGAGCACTATGGACTACAGTGCCATCCAGTGGTAAATTGCCCTTTAGAAGCCACCTCTATGTGCTTCTGCCACATGTTAGCCTTAAACACATTCTGAAAAACCACAAAGGCCAAAAAATATCACAAACAGTAAAAAGAGCGCATGTGCATTTATTCTGCACACTTTCCACATGCATCTTTTGTCACAGCATCACTGACAGCTGAAGCTTCCATGTATAGATGGTCCTTTGTAGATGGTCCTTTTCTTTCTAGACAGAGCTTTGGCAGATCATTTCTTAATGCTAGTGCAGCTAGCTAAACTTACGTACTTTGAAAAGGTTATATACTGTGAATCAGAATATATTGAGATGAGGATACAATGTTTCCTAGAGTAGAATGATTTCAGTGAGGGACTGCCTTCCACTCTGAAAGTGCAAAAAGGGTTCTGTCCTGAGATCAGATTTTCAGTTACTCAATCCTCCATTATTACAAGGAGGTAATTACACCAGTAATGCTTTTAATCTCCTCCACCTTCTTCCTGCAATGCTGAGCAGATTTTGCAACTTTTAGCATTTTGTAAGGTAGATCTTAGGTTCCATGCAGGCTGTTAGGAAACTCTCTGCAGTGGAGAGTGCAATTTGAGGACTAAGTATCTCTTAAGTGCTTGCGTACATTCATAGAGGACAGTCCTCTGATTTAAGTGGCCATTTTGGGCCCATATTCTCTACTGGAATATATTTAAGAGCTTTGACTCTACTGTGATGGGCATCCAAATGCATAGAGCCTGTGGAATCGAACTCAGCATTAGTTAGCATGTATTTTCCCCACTGACTTCAAATGAAATTATAAATCCATAAATTGGAACTTCTAGTAAAATTTCCAATCAATACCTTCCTATTACCCATTCTATCCCAATCACTACTAGACAGTGGAATGAGATGCACTTTTTTTTTCTTTTCATTTGTACTATTTCATCTTGAGAAGGAGATAGTTTAGAATTCACTGAGAAAACTTACAGAACCAGCCAAACTGATTTCCCATGCAGAAGCACAGAAATATGTTGCCACTGAGAAAAGCATATTCACAATTGAGAATGGAAAGGAATAGTATATAATGTTAAGTGACTCAATTCTTAATAATTCTCCACTGACAATATGTTCTCAAAAATAGACTAACAGCCTTAAGACCCTATACCAAAGGAAAATAAAACAGAACTTTCCTTATTATTTTATTGAGTGCGTCAAAGATAGTCGCTTTCATGCAGGGCCAAATTTAGAAAGAGACAGCCTACGCACGAGACTACAGCACTGGCACCATGATGACTTTTTCATAAAATGAAAAACCATGGCCATCACTGCCATGGTTTACATGTGTATACAAGACAGCAACTGCTCTAGTACTTCTTTCAGAGCAGAAAACTGAGCAGTTAGGACACATTACAGTCTCCTCTACATCTTGCCCTATCCTTTCCACCTTACCCATCTTCCCTTCCTTCCCACAGTATAGAAGCTACAACTATTCAGATTCTAAATTTCAGCCTTGTCCTAGGAGGGAGGCACTGCCTCTGACTGATGAGTAACACAGGATACTGATATAATTACCATTACTGAAATTATTTCATTTCAAAGAGGAAAAATTTTGTTTCTTCACTACACAACTAGCTCTGCTCCTACTCAGCTGTTTACAGTAATGCCTCCTTAAAGGAGACACTAAGTAAACAACTTATGTATTTCCTTATCTTCATGTAGAGCACAAAGAAGAGCAACACCAAGTGATTACTCTTAATGATGCATATGTTTCTTATCGCTACATGCGTTTTTATTGCTCACTCTTCTCTATTAGAAACCATTTTAGGGCCAGGTTAAGTTACTACTTAATGGCTTGAGAACTACTTATGGCTTGAGAACTGGTAAGAGCCACGGAATGAGTTGGGTTAATTTTGGAGGCTACAGAGCTCTATGCTGATGTGTGAATCATGTTCTGGCACTCTTAACGTTACCTCTCCAATACTCAAGTTTAGGCTGACCATGGTGACAAATCTACACAAACACATGGCAGATGAGACACAAACCCATGACTTCCCCAGGTCTGAAGCAAAGGTGTACACTATGGCACACAGTCATAGCAAGCAGATGGTGACATCCAAACTATTAACATGGAAAAGTTGTCACCTGGTGAACTGCATAAGAATAGCCACACATCAGGAAATCCGTGCTGCTAGTAAAATGTTTAGATTTTTAGTTTGCCATCAGAAACATTTTTTCCATTTGCATCTCCTCTTCACTACTACCACTAATGTTCAGTTTCCAGTCTGCAGCTTCTTTTGCCCCTGATCCCTTGCCACCATGTGAAACCACCCACGTTGTGGCCTTGCTCCCTACAGGGCCGCAGCTGCATAGCAAGCCAACGGAAACCAGCCTCTGGTGGCTGCAGCTGCTCTCTAGCTGATTTGGCAACCCCAGCATACAGCAATCCACACCAATTCCATGCCAACTCCTTTCTCTGTCACTCTGCAGATACAGATTCTCCCTGTACAACAGGCTATATCCATAGACTGCTGAACCCAAGTGTCTTGCTGTTGCATAGCACTCCTTCCATCAAGGGCTTAGGTTTGCATGGCACTGCAGCAGATGCATTGTTGCAGTGAAAATGCAGTGATTCTGTAGCATTCAGGGTTTAATGCCATTTCCCACAATCATAGCCCTGAAATGCCTTGGAGCAAGGATTATTGGTATTTGTGTTTTGGATCATAGAATCATAGAACGGACTGGGCTGAAAAGGACCATAAAGATCACCCAGTTTCAACCCCCCCGCCATGGGCAGGGTTGCCGGCCAGTAGATCAGACTGCCCAGAGCCACATCCAGCCTGCCCGTGAGATGTTCTGTTGTACACTGACAAACTGCAATTTGCTTTCTTGCACCTTTGTACACCTATGGTCCTCTGTTTATTTCTTCTTCAGCACAGCCTCCACAGTATTATCTGTTCTCATGAGGGGACAAGGCCAAGCGGATCACCTAAATTAGAACCCACAGGAGGGCTTGCTCAGCAACGAAATGATGCCATTGCTTTGAACATGTTTTCAAAGTCGTTCTCACCAAAAAGAGGCCAACAGTGCTCTCCAACAGATTCTTCATTAGATTGTAAGGTCTCTCAAGTAACCTGCCTATAACTTTTGAGTATAATATTCTCTATCTCTTAGCATACATAAAATCCCCTAAGTTTTGATAGAAATACACAAATCAGCATTTCATGTTAGTCTAAGTATCTAGATCACAAATAGATTCTTCACATTTGAACTCCTCTACAAATTTGGCCTTAAATGCATACTTGAGCATTGCATGCTCTGAAAATACAAGCACTGGATGGGAATTGCCTTTCAACAAATATCTCAGTGCTTAAATCTATTGCAGTACTGGGATGTGGCAGATCTGCACCCAGCTCTTCCCTTCCTGGGGGAAAAATATCTTTCGCATCTCAACAGTGTGTTACTTATAATCTCCACACCAGGCGATAGGACCTCAGCCTTCCTTATCTACATTAAGCTGTTTTGCACAGATCAAACACTCACAACCAGCAGGACCAGAATTGGAGTTTCCTTTCTGGTTTCTAACACCTGGACTATAGGAATTTTCTCCTTAACCCATGTTGACTGTAAATTCTCTCTACAAGAAAAAGGGATCTGGTTTGCATACCTCACTCCAGCAGGTACTCAGATCAGTGAATTCAGAGCTATACACTTTCCTGAACCCTTGATTTAGATGCCTAATGCTCCGAGAATAGGAAATAAAATATTAAAGTTTCCTGTTCCCACTGCTCAGATTAACACAGAGACAGAATCTTGATCCTGACCTTGCATACAATTACATACATCAAGAATAATTTAATCACAGCAAAACTGATACCAACATCAGAACAAAATCAGAAGCAAAACAGACTATTCACACCACATGACAATGTCCAGTTGCACTGGATTTTGTTTGTGAACCTACAGGCTCTTCAGCGTAACCCAGGACTAATATTTGAATTGTTAGTCTTGCATGATGCTGTAATATTAGTGAGAAAAATCAAAGCAGAAATGAACTTTCCATATTAACAATCCCAAACACTTAACCAAAACCAAACAAAATCAGAACAAGGAATGCCTAAGATGTAACACCAAAAGGACATATTGGAAGATCAGGAACTCTGTTTAACAAAATGTTATATTTCTGCTAAAAAAGGGGATGTTAACATAGAGTAATGGCACAAATAGATATAGTCAACAACATTAAGTGTGCTGAATGTTACTACCAAGCTTCCCCACTGTACAGCAGAGATGCCGCCTGCTAGAACTGGCTCAGTGTGACTACAAAGTTGCATTTGAAGTCAAACAGCAAAGAAACAGCACATATCATATTTGCAGACATTTTAATTGAGATTTATGATGTTGGCTGATTTAAACTAGATCATCCCAAAATGCTGAATATTAACAGAAATGTAAATTAAAGACTTGAACAGTATTAATCTAAGTAAGTCATTTTATGGGCTTCAAATGAATCAAAAATAATAGAATTAGTTTCATTATTCTGTTAACATTCACTTTCAAACTCAAAGCTAGGCTGCTTCCCATTATTTTGTGGGTAGTTAGAGCCAAGCGTATACTAGGGATCATACAAAAATTACTAAAAAATCCCTACAACTTTTAGAAACAAAAAGGCGGGTGCTTTCCCCTACTCAACAAGAATTCCAGACTCTTCTACATATGGAACGCATTTGATGTTTTCATAAAGTGGCTCTATATACCCATTACATTGCTGTATCTCCAAAAGACGCATGAATATGAAGCACTACAAGATCTGAAGCTTGTTTAACAGAAACTAACATACAATTGTTTACAGTATCCCCCTTTTTTTTTTTTTCCCCTCTGGAAGTCACTGCATGTAACAATACACAAAACCAAAAGAATTCAATGCTATTTGCTCCAATTAGGTGTGCTTTTTGAAATTGGATTTACAATATATATCACTGCGGCAAAATGTTCCTTTTATTTTGTGTTATTCAGTGGCAAAATATCCATTTGCTCAGGTAATAAGCTTGTGTCATTCAAGGCAATTATTTCTGTGACAGTAGTACACATCTAGCAGAATACGTTGCTAATTAATTACTGACCGAAGAACTCGTAGTGATTTTCTTTATTACCATCCATTCAGGTGACACAAGTGTAAAAGTCTGTACTCCATCTTCCTTTGTAAAATATTTATAATTGTAATAATTCAGATGCGTGCAGCTATAGCATCACAACTATTGACCTGCTCCTACCTAGAGCAGGTTTACGCCTGCATGAAAAATGGTCATCCCCAGGAACAGCCCTCTGGTGACATTATAAAGACTTATCTCTCAATATGGAATCACTGAAATACAGCAAGACTTCCCATACGTGTTTGTAATTCTTAACCCTGAAATCACAGTGAAAAGGGATAACAGGAAAACTGTTGAATTTCTCTTTCTGTCCCCAGGTCCAAGAGGTTAAAGATTGACCACCTGTTCTCCAGATATAGGTACAGCCTCACAGCAGCCAGATTAGAAGAGAAGATACAATCCCTCATTCACTGCTGTTGCTAACAGGGAAACCAATCTTTTTCACTCACTTGACTGTGCCTGACCAGTTTCAAAAATCAGGTAAAGAGAAAGCAGCAGGTAAGGCAAAAATTCGTTTTTGCACCACAAAGTAATGCTTCTATGCTACATGCAGCATCTGATTACCTAGGTTAAACCATTTATCCAATTAAGCCACTTTGCACCTTTTCTTTACTGCAGGCACTCCCACTCCAGGCTCCTTAGCTCATATCTCTGGCTGCTCCTCACTTCCCATTTTGTAGCTAATGAGCAAGTCTCAAACAAGGTGGCATTTAGGGGCTGAACACTGAAATGTGGCCTTTTTTGGAGACTCTGGGAGAAAATTAAGAAAAGTGATGGGAAAGCTTCCTCCAGCAGGAACAGCCAGCCACGCAGGGGCCCCAACCAAGCTTACAGAAGGCTTTGGTCTTGAATGACATTGACATATCTCACCTGCTAACAACTCTGCCATTCTCACACTGCTTCAAATCCATGCAATAGGGTATTTATAATCAAATTCACTCAAAAAAAAAAAAAAAAAAAAAAAAAAAAAAAAAAAAAAAAAAAAAGTCCCTCTCACAATCTCATTTTGGCTATCTGCAAGTACCAAGAATGCCAAGCCTGCACCAACCCTTAGAAGATAGACAGTCAAAAACCCAAGTAACAGTAATCTGAAAAACAGAAGTTGGCTGATAAGAGAACTCACTTTGGAAACTGTGCTGGAGCACTGTGCACGGGATAACCGCGTTCTTATGTATGGAACTTCATCCTGAGGCTGAGGAAGAAGCACGCTGACTCTTCAATACAAGATGTGGTGGCTGAAACTTCTCTTGGTGTCACATTTTTAAGAGGGTGCAACAGAAGAGCATTTGGGACAGGACAGATAGTAATGGCTACAGCTAAGCAGGAATCCAAGAATGGAGGGCAGGTGAACAGACTCCATCCTGAGCTTCTCATGCCACACACTGCCTTAAATGAAGGGATGTGGAACAACTGACAAAAAAAAATAAATGTTTTTCCTCTACTTTGTCCGATTTAAGGGGAAAAAAAACAACAAAAAAACACCAAACTCCTTTATCTCCTGAGTACAGGGCGATACGAGCAGAGCCTGCACACAGTCAAAGCAAGCAGAGCTGCGCTCTCCCACCTGTGAGGGCGGCATGGCTCCGCGCGCTCAGCAAAAGACCTGCTCGGCCCGGAGCTCTGCTCACGGCCCCGTGTGCCGCCCTCCTTCCAGCGTTCCCTCGGGGCTCAGAAAGCAGAAGATGAACCCAAAGCCCCTACTGCTCCCCAGCGCTGTGGGGACCGCCCTACTTGGCTCCCGGCCCCAGATCGCCCCTCCGGCGGACGCGCTGTCCCTCAGGGGCGGAGGGCGCTGCCCAGCCGGGCGGGAACGCCGCCCCCGCGCCCCGCCGCCTCCCGCCGGCACAGCCCGCGCGCCCCTCAAACCCCGCTGCTGCGGCCGCCCCGGACGTCGCGTAGCCAGGGCGGGCTGCGCAGTTCCGGCGGAGAGAAGGGAGGGGTGACATGCAGAGCGGGCAGCCGGGGCCGCGGCGGCTGCAGCCGGAGCCGCCGGAGCAGCGGGTGCTGGGAGTCCGGGCCGGGCGCGGCGTTCCCGCCATGGAGATGGAGAAGGAGTTCCACCGGCTCGACCAGGCCGCAAGCTGGGCCGCCATCTACCAGGTGAGGGGCGGTCGCCCGGCCCCGCTCTGCCCCCGGCGCCGAGGAGAAGCGCTCTGTTTCGGCCGCTCTCTGCCGCCGTCCGGCTCCGCTTCCCTGCGCCGGCCCGGAGCCCCGCGCGGACGGCGCCGCCTCCCGCTCCCCTCGCGGCTTTCTCTTCCTCCTTTCCCTCCCCGCCGCTGCCGTGCTCTCCTTCCCCTTTCTCCCGGCGTTCAGGAGGCCCCGCGCCGCTCCCCTCTCGTCGTGGCCTCGTCCCTCGGCGCGGCCGCCCTTCGCGGCCTTGTGAAGCTGCCCGTCCTCGCCGTGCGGAGCGAGGCTCGGGGCCGCGGCCGTCATCGTGCCGTCGCGGTGCGCGTAGATAACCGGTCGGTCTCCGTAGTGATAGAACAGATCCGAAGAGCGGCTCGTTGGAAGCACTTGCGCGGTGATCTGGTGTTATTTTTTATTATTTTGCATTTAGCACATTTCTGATGTTTTTAAGCTGTCTGGCAAACACGGATGATTCTAAGGATGCCGGCAAGGTGAATACAGATTAACAGATACAGCTGTAAAGAGGTCTTCTGCCTTGAAAGAGTTCTTTGTGCGCTTATTCAGAAGAAGGTGTGAGAGGTGGGTGTGCGCAGTCACGTCAGGCAGCGCAGCCGTGAGAGCCGTCGGAATGCTTAAGCTGCAGCACTGCATATTCTGATAAATTCTGATTCCACGTTTGTTATGTAGAGGTGAGGCTTTGCATCCCTGTGCTGTGCGTTAGTCTGGCAACAGGCTTTAGAAAAAGGAAATAAAAAATGGAATTTTATGACAGTGAAATAAATGAGCTTCAAATTCACAACAACAGTATGTGAGTTGTGAAAGTAGCTTGCAGGATGGGCATCTTCAGTTGTTTGGCAATGGGAAAATAAGCATTTTTTTCATGAAATGTTGAATATTCTTTTCAGAAAAGTCAATTTTTTTGGTAGAGGATTTCATTTCCTGCAGAGCCTCAGTGCTTGCTAACTCTGTATTGGTTGAAAGTCATGTGCATATATGATGTTGTGTTTTTGCTAAACTGTTTTTGATAGTTTGGTCTGTTGCAGGCTTAGCGCTCAGGAAATGATTTTGAGTAGCAGCATTGTAATGGAGGTTGTACGCTTCTATGGGTACGATTTAATTACTGAAGTGATATCTGTAAGGAGCCATAAGGTTAATAACGAACGAGGAACTGTGGCATGTTTTCAGTGTAGCATTCAGTGATATTTTTTTCCTGCTTTCTTTGAATGATGTAACGCAGTAACCTGCTCAGACTGTGTCACAGAGTGAGGTTTGATTGAGGTTTGATATTCAGTTAAAAAAGAAACAAGCTGAAGTGATTTGTTTCCAAATGTTGGCAGGCATGAGAGCTGGGTTTTTTGTTTTCTTGTTTGTTTTTTAAGGTTAGTAAGTATGTGCTTCTGCATCGCGTAACTCAGTTTCTAACTGCATCCTGCTTTTAAATATCAGCTGCTTTAAATGATGTTGTGGCAGACTGTGTACATCTAGAACAGTGTATTTTGCTGTAATCCGTGCTTTTGATGTCTTGGCAGTGATACGAGCAATGCAGTTTTCCAACAAATACCAATCTTTGCTTGAAGAATGGAGTTAAGTGGAATAATGTTTGTTACTGATGCAGTCGTTTCTTTCTGAAGAGTCTTTCTATGGGTTAATCATAGCATGTACTTGTAGTATCTAGGTGTTAGGATCATGATTGCTAAAATCTAGAGGTGTTCACCAATATTCTGAATGAAACATAATGCAGTTTACTAGCAGAATCACTTCCTCTTGTTTCTTGGCTATATCGTTGATCTAGAGATACAGGTGACATTTAGAAGGGGCATTAGGAGCACAACAGAGTGGTGAAGCTAACTGGAAGGATGGCTACAAGGAGGCGTGTGTGGGTGCCACATGAATTTGAAGGCGTAAAATTTTCCAAGCTTCTTTCTTTGGACAAGGGAAAGCTATGTTCAGCTGCAATAATCACACAGTTCTGAAAGAATGTAAGATTTTTTTTAAGTGTAAATAATGATAAGATAAAAAGAGTTCAAAATGAATTTCTGAAGGTATTTGTGACAATTCTGTCTCAGGCACTGTATGGTTGGTGGCACTGTGGTAGCTAGTTAAAACGGTAAATACTTACGATGTTGTCAGTGTTGTTGGTTTTTTTAAACATCCAGTGCCATCTCTTTTATTAGATTTACTTGCTACCAGAACTAGCAGCCATGAGACCTTGGAAAGGTTGTTCATAGATCTGGTACTTCACAAGAGTTGGTCTGGTACTAATCTGTGTTTCTATTATGGAGAAATATACTTGGGTCTCATTTGATGGGTTGCCTTCTAACCTAAGCATAAGAAATAATTTGAATAGTTAGCATTCTCACTCAAGTTCTCTTCCATAAAACAGCAATTTATAGGAAAATAGTCAGCAGCTTAATACAAACTTTTAAATGTGATATTGTGGTTCAAGCGTGCAGTCTAGAAAACAAATACCTAAAGGTGGGTTGAAGGATGTACATACTGCATAAATACCTTTAGGAGTACCAGTAGGATTGAAAAGCATTCACTCTGGAGATGTCACAACAAAAAGCAGTAGCCCAAAGCTAAGAAAAGAAGAGAAGGTTCTGGGGAAGCATCATTGCAGCCTTCCAATACTTGAGGAAAGCTTAGAAACAGGAGGGAGAATGACTTTTTACCAGGGCATATAGTGATAGGCTGAGGGGGAATGGTTTTAAGCGAAAAGAGGGGAGATAAAGGTTAGATGTTAGAAATAAATTCTTTACTCAGAAGGTGGTGAGAGACATTGAATCTTCACTTGATCATAGTGAATTTGGTATCGGATTTTAATGGTAATTCTATACGTTGAAGTCTTTAATAATTTTGATTTCTAACTCCTTACCCACGTTAGTAGAATGAGATACTATCTTAAAAACGCAAACCTCAAATACAGGTTAAATTGCTTCTTGTGTTTATATAAGGCAGGTAGGTTGACGTTAGTATGTTGGCTAATGATATTAAGTCTGATGTGTTAATAACATTAAAGAGATCTGTGAATTATTTAGTATTCAGCTATGAATCCCACACAAAGCAGACAGTGCAACCCATGCAGACTTGATACTGCTGGTTTTCACTGAACTGTATGTATGGCAACTGCTCAAAATTAGTTTTCCATGTGAAGGATGCAGAATTCGTGCACTTTTTTTTCTTTTTACAGACAGTACATTGTAAAATAAGAAAGAAGCGATCATCTGGATTTTCAGATATGTTCAGAATTGAGAGAACTGAGAATATTGGGCACTGTGCTAGATCTGCTGCTGTGCGTACCCTGGAAAACTGATGTATGGTTACAGTTAAGTACGGTTCGGTTTGATACCTGTAAGAGGAATATTATAGCTGTTCTCAGTTCTTCAAAAAAGGAAGTTTGGTGCTTGTTTGTTTGTTTGTTTGTTTTCAACTATTATTAATATGACTGTTACTTTTTTCCCAAATCTCCTAAGCTAAACTAAAATACTGCAAAATATACAAGTTAATAAACTTCACACAGGCTATGGGAGAGATATAGGAAGCAACCAAGGATGTTCTGAATATTTCTCTCTCAAAAGAGAAAAGACATTGAAAACTTTTTTATTGTCTCTGTGTTTGAGGTAGATTTCAATGTTGAAAGTAACAAGCTGTAAAATGGTTCGCCCTGTAAACTGTATACTGTGGTTGTGTTATATTTTTAAAGTAAATGAACAGGAAGTTCTACCAGTGTTTTCAGTTTATAAGCTGCTGTGAGAGTTCAGACTATCCTGCTGCAGTGTATAAGCATTTGTGTTTCTCTTTTGCTCTGGTGCTATCAAACTTCAAACTTCTTTGGAGTACATAAACTTTAGTATGAGTACAGCTTATTCTAAATGCATCTTTGTGCCTGATTCTGCCAGTTCTTGTTCCTTGAAAATACAGGTCTCTGCATGCATGCCTTGCCACTTCTTAACTTGTGCTATTCAAGTTGATTCATTCAAGGTGTAGTTTAATTGGCTCTCATTATGGAGAGCTACCTTAGAATTGGTAGTTGCAGGGATTCTCTGTTTGCCTGCAATACAGCTAAGGATATATGCCATGTTTTCCAGTGCCGTATGGCTGCTGAATTTTGATAGAACTGTAGGAGAGACAGAGCAGGTAACTGAGCCCCTGTGGCTTGTGAAGTCATTATCTTCTCTGCGAAAAAGCAAAGTTCACTTTCATTTACACGTGCTAGTATGCTTTGTGCTACTGAGAGTGTTCCAGGGCATTCAGCTGCGTTGGCTAGTTGTAGTAGTCACCTTTCCAGGTAAGACTGATCATATCTGCTGATGGCAAACAGGAGATGGTGGAAGTCCTCTTCACCTGAGCTACTGAGCAGCTTAGTATTGCTTGTTTTTCAGAAGCTAGAGTCTAAAATATAAGTATTTGAAGTGTCCTTTCTTATAGCATTGCTCTAAGTAGAATAAAAATGGAGCCCATATTTCTCTATTGTAGCTTACTGCTAAGGGGTACAATTTGCCAAAAATCTGAAAATCGTACCTGTGGGCAGTAAGTGCTATGCCTGCTACTGAGTGCCTTCAGAAGGATTTCAGGGTTTCAGAGGGTTCTTCCACATTATTTGTTCCTCTTCCTTTCTGCTTGTCATAACTGACAGTTACAGAGAATACAGTGTTAACCACATGCCAAATGATGTCGAATTCAAACAGAAATTGCACTTGCGAACAGAGACTCAAATACATTGTGTTCAAGGTAGACTATGCATTTCTGAAACTAAAATAACTTTTAAAATATTCTTGTCAAGTTTATATTAACAGTTCATCATACAGGCAACTAAACATTAAAATGAGATCTTGAAAGGCTTACATTGCAAATGAATGCAGATGTTCTGCAGGTGTTTTATCTGAGACCTTCTAGGCTGTGCTTCACACTGAAGGATCACTGCTACTTTCTTACCAGTTCTCCTGTTTCACATCAGTTACCAGCATGACATAATAATCCATTTGGACTGTTAATTCAGCCTAATCAACTTAAGAGGGTACTGAGTGATTCCTTAAAGTTCAGAATTCATGTATGAACTGAAATGGACATTTTTAAATTAAAATTACATGGAGTAGGAAAGAGAATCTATGAACAAATGAAGAAAAAGCCATACTAGCAGTATTAGCTTGAGATCTCACTATCGCTTGTAGTCAGCGAATGTGAGCGAGTTGTGTCACTCACTAGGGATGCCACTGAATTTGTTTTCCTATGGTCAAATAAAGTAGTTTTTTCTTTAGTCTCCTCACATGCAAAATGAGAACTGTTTAAAATGTCAGAGAGCTTATAAGCACAAAATTATTTTCTTCCCTTTTGTTTCACAGAAGGAAAAGAACCCAAAGTATGCATACATTATCAGTGTTCTGTTGTGAAGATAGGATGCAGTTTTCTAGGTTTATTGGTTGTTTTAACTGTATTTTTGTTGCTGTTGTTTGTATCTAATACCTCCAAACTAGGTCACTGCATGACGAAGATTTCAGCTCATGTACTGCTTCAGGTAATGCAGAATGTATGTGGATGTTCTCTTCTGATCATAGTCATCTTTTGCAGTCTGTGTTCTCTTTTAAAACAGAGGCCTTCGTTCATCAGTGAGGATGAAATCTCTGCTAGGTGAAAGTCTGCAAAATGTGTTCAGCCAGAGGCTTATTTAATGGCCAGATGGATAGATATTTGAAAATTGAATATTATGCCATAAACCTTAGAAATTAAAAACAAAACAAACAAAAAAGCCACACGGTTAGCTGGATAATTAGAATTTTCCTGAGCGTAACGTTTTCTAGTATGCTCTGCTTAATTCTGCAGTTTCTGCAATGCTGATTAGTAAAAAGGTTAATATGGAGTGAGATCAAAGACTATCACATAGAGCATCACCTGAGGTTTTATATAGTATTCAAATGCTGAACTGCAAGTGCTGTCAATGTTAGTCGTTTTACATGGATTTTAAAAAGTTGTTTTTGAAACATTCAACTATAATTTTTGTGTCTGTACTTCTGTAAAAGTGTGTAGTGCATCTGGACCTTTTGGAAGCACGTGGTGTGTTTTTTTTTTTTCTTGAAGGAAGCTTGTTTATGAAAATAAAACGAAGAAACATTCTCTGTGATGTTTGGAAGTAATAATATGGCTTGAACTGATCTGTCAGCTTTGATGTGCACAGTGCTTACCATTGAGATTTTTTTTTAAGTCAACGGTCACCATGTCTCACGTTGATTTGCACAAGAAACACTTTTTAGTTATCTCTCTGGTGTCAGTAGACATGCCCTTGCTGGTTTGGCTGGGAGGGGCACTGTGATACATCAAAATGCCTTTGTGTGTTCCCTTTGTAGATCGTGTTGAACAAACACCAGTTCATTTTCTACCAAAGCTTGTGAATTTAGATGTGCTTTTTCTCTCACCCACATAAGACATTGCTAAGATTCAATAACTTGCCTATTATACTAAGAAAAAGCGAGTAATTCTTGGAAATTCGTGATTCTGTTAGTAGTGGTAGCTTATCTGCCTTCAGCTTGGGTTTGTGCTTTCTACATCGCCAAGAGAAAGATTCATGGGACAGCAGAGAAAAATCTGTCATCCGTGATCAAAGGGTGAAAGAGTCAGCATAGTAGGAAAGTTTGGGAATTTTTAAAATTCATTTTTTCCCCCTAGGTTCTGGTTCTGTAGGTTCTGTTCCCTTATGCTTTCACCTTGCTCAACACTTTGTCCCAGAAAATGGACTGCTGAACGCAATATTTCCATAAGTTATTGTCTTTGCAGTCATAAGCAGTGGAGTTACAAGCTAGATATCTAGGGCATCTGCTTGTGGAAGAACATCAGCACAGCCAGCTTATTTGACAGGTCTGAATTTTCAGTCATTGTGGCTAGAGCCTGTCTGTATCTTTTAACCCAAAGTACTTAACATTAACACCGTGTCAAATGTGTTTCCTCCTTAATTGTGTATGCTTTATTCTTTTTCCCTAGTGGCTGTTGCTTTTCACTCATGCTCTCTTGCTGGCTCCTACTCGTCCTTGTTGACTGGTGCAGTGCTGAACATGGATTGTAGAGGGGAAAAAATATTTGGGCGTTCTGCTTTCTCATTGAGCACATAGTTAATGAAAGAAAGCAGATTAAAAAAAAGCTTTTTTGCTGAATTCAGCATTAATCTCTTGGTGGTGTATTTTGGATTTACCTAAGTGGCATACCAATACCTGCATTAAGGGCTTGTTTCAGAGCCTGTTTCTCATTGTCAGGGACTGAAACTGGATCTTCACTGTACGTTGGATATTTTAGTCCTTCCATGCTGGGATTCAAACCTTGAAGTAGTGCTGAGCTCCTTTTCACTGCAGTATACTCCAGTGGAAGGAACAGGAAGAAGTCTGCTGCGTGCCTTCACCATCTGTGCCTTTTCCCACCATCTGAAACTGTAATTGTCTTAGCAATCGGTTGTTGTGGATGCTGTGGTAGCACAATTGAAGGGATAAAAAGGCAGCTTCAGAATTGACAGCACAGTTGGTCAGTGATGTGGACTGACCAGCTTTCACTCACCAGCTTTTGTGATACTGCTTAATCAGATTTGAATTGTGGGGCACAGTCTTTTTCCTGTATGTAGGAGGTTAAAACAGTTTCTACGTAAGTGGGAGTAGGAAATAAAGCAATAACAACGAAGCAAATTTTGCATTTGGCTGTGTGTGTAACGATATAAAAACTATGATTCTTTTCCAGTGGGGAAAGTGGAGCTGTGTGAGTCAGGCTGCAGGCAGGGTAGCAATGGAGCCCTCTGCTCAGAAAGCTTATTGTGCTTCAGGTACTAAAACGCTTGTTGAAAAAGCTGCTAGGTAGTATCTTAAAGTAGCTGTTCTATTTGCAATCTTTCATGTACTTTTTCTTGTATCTCAAGTTCCCAGAATTTTATGTTTCTTCTTTGAAGTGCTTGATTCATCAAGTTCTCAGTGCTGTGAGCCATCTTAGAAGACACTCTGTTTTTCAGGTTATTTATATTTATTGGGAACAAGCAGTCTATGCATAAAGAGGAATTTCTTCCCTTGTGAACATTTGAATGCAAATTGCTTGTTTTTATAATTTCAAATCCCACAGTGACAAGTTACAGTAGCATAAGCAGTGTGACCTTTTGGTGTGATTGCAGGAAGTAAAATATGAAAACTATTTTAAAAATAAAATTCCTTTGACTAAGGAAGACTATGCTTCCTTGATCTGACAGGAAAAATAAGCCATACCAGTTCAAATCTTGATTCCATTCTGCTGCTACTTTTTTTCCAATGTCTTCTGTGCAGTTACTGCAGCTGGTTGTAGTAGGGCAGATCACTGGAGCAAGAATGAGAACCAAAAAAATACTGTGTGGCTTATTAACAGCCAAAATCAATATCCACACATTCTGGATCATTTTTGAGTATTTCCAGAAATGAAAGAAAAGTTTTGAGTTTTAGCCAGCAAGGAATGTCAAAGTAGACAGCTACCCGATGCCAGAAAACGTGTAATACTTTTACAGCTTAATTAAATAGAAAAGTGATAATTGTCGTATTTTTTTACACTTCTGGCAAGGACTGTGTTCACCTAATGATTGCAGTTGCCCACCAGGAGCTGTGCAGTGCCCAGCAGCACCTGCAGCATGACAAAGAGGACTCTTGATTCAACTTGTACTATGTTTTCATTCCCAGGTTGGTATCTTCTCAGAATTGGCCCAGAGTTGCCATGATGAGCAGTTCTGCCTGTCTGGTCTTTTAAAACTTGTGAATAATGAAGGATGATACATGTAGCAAAGAAACAGCCCCCTCATTTTATCCTTGCATGTTACACTAGCTGTCATTAAATCAGTAATATACTGAGAAATACGATATTGAGTTGAGGGGGCTGGTTGTTTCATTTGACAGCAAGCAATACTACACAGACAGCTGATCAGTAATTTCCCTTAAGCCCAGTTGCCTCATTTGAAGTGAAGTTGCTTGTTTTCGCTGGAAACAGGCTTGGCGTTCAGGGTTCTGGAGCACGGTTGCTCACCATGTCCCTCAAAGTTGTCTTGTTTTCAGTAGAGGAGAAAGATTGAATCTGGTTGAAAATATGTGAAATCTTTACAGCTGCTAAGTTGCTGGGTTTATTAGCCAACATCAGAGCATTAGCGGAGAGGTCTAATCTTACAGCAGGCTTTTTAAAGCTTGTTAAGCAGGCAGAGCAGAAAGATTTTATGGCTATTACTAACCGATAAACAAGAAACTGATGACAAATATGACATAATTTGTGTCAGGTTTACCATTCAGAACCTCGGTTTGAAACTGAATCTGTTCTGCTGAGTTTTACTTGATTGCCTTACCATAAGTGTAGCATACAGGCTGCATGTCTGAGGCTGACTGACAGCAGGAAATTCCTTGTAATTTTGCTGAATTCTCAGTGGGGCTTTGGGGTGACAAAAATGTTATGTGCTTACTGGTATGTGCTTATTGTTTTTTGAGAGTAGCTGAATTACTTTACTATTGCTTCTAGTTAGGAGCAAACACTCAAATATTATTTTACAATAATAATAAATGTATACATTAGAACTTTAAGAAAGAAAATCAACATAAGACCTGAGAGACTTCTTTACACTAACGTATTTTCTAGCAATGCGTTCTCCAGGTAAAAGCATCTCTTTATGCAAATTTCTGTCTCTGAATGGTTTAAGAAAAATAATCCATTGTTGTAAAAATGCCTGCCCAGAGTACTGTTGATGCCGTAGGAGGTACTTGGGTGTGATCCTAATAGTCAGTAACCTTTATTTGTGATCCAGTGCTCAGAAACCTTTAGATAATGGTCTTTTGGTGGGGACTGGGGGTAAAGTTTGGTTGTGTTTTTTTGTTGTTGTTTGTTTGTTTGAAGATGTTCGAAAGTTTGTGTTTTTTTTATTCTTTCTGTTACTGTTTCAGATGTGTGCTAAGAATGCAAGCAGTTTTTAGATAGCCACCAAATTACAAAGCTGCCAGTAGCTTACAGGAGGTGCAGGGTTAGGAGCAGGAGTCTGGTTGGGCTATAGGCACGGTAGGCTGGGTACAGCACAGAGGCCTGGCCTATGAGACAGGAGCAAAGGAGGTCATAAGAGTTGTGCACTTCCAAAGAGGATGCTGTAATGGTGGAGATGGCAGTTGCAATAGTTGTGTGGCTTTGCTGAATAATTTGGTGTTTCCTGAGTGAATTACTCTAAACTTGAAGTAACAGTAGATGCATGAAGTGGCAAAATGTTGTTTATCTTGTCTGATGCATGCAATCTGTTTTATTAGCATGGGGAGTATGAAATAGTTCTTTGAAGTCCCAGCTTGTCTTGTTCTGCAGACTTCTTCATGTACTGGAGTGCAGTGCTAATCCCTCCCACATTATCTTCTCTATAGATATTCATCTTGATTGTGTAGAGTGCCTGTTTAACACTGATGCTGTTTTAAACTCTCAGTTGTTTTCACATGGGGAGAAGACAACCTGCCTGACTGGAGGTGAATGCTCCCTCACAGTGCAGTGACAATTAAAGCAGTCATTAGTAATGCAGGATTGCTTCTGTCATTGTCATAAGGTACTTTGAAACATGGAGAAATAATAAGATATAGAATGAGTTTTAGCATTTAAGTTGTGCCTTGCTTTGAATTAATGGAAGGATTCTGTCTTTCCACAGGAATTTGTCAGGCTGTTTAGCTATAGATTTTCTTATACGCTGTTTATTCTGGAGACGTAATTTTATTCACTCTTCCTTTGTGAGGACCAATTGCTAACACACATTGGAAGCTAGGCTTATTTTCAGCAAAAAATAATATCAATATCCACTGTAACTGAAAACTAAGTGTACATTTTGATTTGTGCTTGAAGGGCAGCTAGCAAAGCAAAGTGCTCCTAGATCCATTTTCAGTCAAGGTGTCCTCTGAATGTGAGTTCACTGAATGTAACATCCATACTGTTTGCATTCAAGGGTTAAGTTTCTCTTTCAAAAAAAGGTATTGATTTTTCTCTTTTTTTCTTGGAACAGTTTACTGCTCTGGAAATAGTTGTATAAACAGTCAACTCTGTGTGCTTCTTCTGCTGAGCCTTTACGTAGAGCAGAAGTGCCCAGCCATTCTGCCTTGGAGCCAGGTGAAGGCTGTACAGTCTGTTCTGTCCCTGCTACCAACCCGTGGGCTTGTGCACATGGCATGTGATCTGTCCAGCCCTTACATGACCCAGCAGCCATACAGTCAGGTAAACAAATGTATAAACTTGTGTTTGTGAGGATGGGATATGGCATCAGTATTTGGCTTATGCCAAAAGCTGCGTTCAGTCCATGGATCGCTTGCTCCAGTGAGCTGGTTGTCTCAGGTTTAGAAAGCTGTAGGCTGTAAAGTAAAACTAGTTTAGCTCTTTTTTTGTCCTAAGCACATATTCTCACAGAATTGTGAGAAAATGGGAGTATCCTAATTCTGCTTTATCTAACATCTGTTTTCTGAAGTACTGTTTGTTCTCAGCAGGTTTTTGTGTGCACTGCAGTAGCTTGGCAACTTGTATGTTGCACCATTCAGTGATTTCAGTGTGCTTTTAATCATCACTGAAATTTTCCTTTCCAAGTTTGAATATTCAAAGTACAGTGAAGTGGGCATCTGTGATTATAATAATATAATACCAACAGAAATGTTTCATTTGGGATCTGTTTAACAAGTTGTTCATTCAAATTTGTAATCCAGTATGTCTTCAAATTTCAGTCCAGAAGTCTTTCTTGAAATCAGTTTAAGAAAGGGATACTTGTAACTTCTTTCTGCAAGTGATTGTTAACCACTACACAGGTACTCAGAGTCCCCAAATACCTATATTGGGTAGCTTGCTGGAAGAAGCTCAGTACTAAAAGGCCTGACTGCTTGCTGGCGCTTCACTGGAAGCAAAGTTTGAGTTTGACCTCTGCGCATGGGGGCATGAAGATGCTCTGTGCATCCTGTTAATTGTACATTCTCTTTACACTTGAATCTCAGTATGCTCGAAATGGTACAAAGGTAATAGCGTGAAGAGTACAGTACTGTTGCCTTACAAGTGTTCTCACGGTATGCTTACTAATGTTCAGTGAAGTGTTCTTATGCTGTAGGTTAGAACCTCCTGGGATTTTGAGTGATACCCTTATTTGTAGGGAAGAAACAGCATAGGAAAACCACTTACATTATGGAGTTGGTGCCTTCTGTAGCATATGGTTCATCATTTGTAGTGAACAGTGATTCCTCATAATAAATTCGGTAATACCCCTCACACTTGGAGCTTAAAAATTGCATCTCAAGAAAGCCAGTAAAACAACATGTGATAAAAACATCTTCCAGGAAATGAAGTTGATCAGTAAATAAGATGTAGGTATCTTTTTTTCTTTTTTCTTTTTTTTAAATAGGTAACATAGAGTTCACAACTTCCTATTTAACAATTCCTGCCACTTCCTTTCTTGTGTGTTTTAGTACTTCCTCTACATACGAGCTCATAACTTTTGAGAGACTTCATGGAACTAGTAGAAAGTTCGGAAATACAGCCATTGTCTGTCTCATAGTATTCTAAATGTAAGAATAGTTTACCACACTGTGAGGCTTTATTCCCTTAAATTTTTCAAATATATTAGAAAGTGTTATGTAGATTTTTAGATATTCAGAGTACTTAATATGAATGGAATCATGTATGCAAAGTGAGACCAGTTTCTTAGTGTTTCAAAACAGTGAACAAGGTTTCGTTGAATTAGAATTAAGTCCTTTCCTTTGCATATTAAACACTTGTTGTGTTGCTTTGTCCTTCTAAAGGCTTAATCCATTTTTTGTTACAGTTGTTTTTGTTTTCTCTATAGAAAAAGTAAATTTAAAAATTAGACTTCACCGACATAAATAAGTAAGACTTAATGCTTACACAACTCAGAAACACAATGGCTTAGATATGGCTTATCTTGTAAATGCTTATTATGTTCGAATCTATCTATTTCGTGTTATTGCTGCTAAATAGGTATAGGAGATACACTTTTGTGCAGTGATTACTGAAATTGTATTTCAGAACTCTTTAAACAAGGCGTATATGTTTACAAGCAAGCAGCTATGAACTGACCTTTTCCTTTTGAGACAGACTCTTCTCAATGTTCAAGATAGAGAGGAGATTGTCTTTACCTTATTTGATAAGAATTTATACCTATATAAATGAAACATTACAGAAAAATAAGCGGTAAGTCTCTGCAGTCTGAATAAACTGTTGCTGTTGTGTCTAATATGGTAACAGTATTGTGCTGTGAAGGCTAATTTGGTAGGTTTCTAAGAGGGAAATAACCTTTGAAACTCTTATAATATGCAAACTAATTAGAGGGTGCAGTGAACAGAGCTGTTTCTGCCAAGCTGACTAAGCTAGGAATTCAAATTACTATTTTTAGCCAGTTTATAATGTTTCTAGTTCTCAATAGTACCCATGTTACCACCTTCAAGAATTATATTAATTATAGTTATCCCACTGATTAACAAAGTACAATCAATATTTTTAGTGCAAGCACTATGTTACTTTTTAGCTCAGAACAAACTGTGAATATACAGACAAAAGAAAACTCTTCTAGTAGCATCTGGGCTGTGGTACACTATAATCATGTCTGTGACTTGCATGAGTTCAGACTAAAAGCTTCCTTAGAGGAAAGGACATGATCCCTGGAGTGAAGTAACTGTTGTTTTCTGTAAGTTCTTTACATATAATTTCTCTAGTGTACATATTCCTCCCTTTTTCCCCCCAACAAGAGAATTCCCTTTCTCCAAGAATTTCTTGCATGCTATTGTTTGCATTAAAGAATGCTTTTCTGTTGATCCTTAAAATATAATCAACATAAAGATCCTGTTTAAAAAACAAACAAACAAAAACAACTTCTGAGTTTTGTCCAGAGATTTAAAAATCATTGTTATCAGCTGTTTTGTACTTCAAGAAGTAATTGCAGCAGTACAAGAGTTTGGAAAGTACTGAGATGAGTCACATCATAAGAAGTGTTTGCAATTACAAGATAGTGACAAGACTAACTTCAAAATTAAATTCTAAACTATTATTTCTTTTTTTTTTTTCTCCCAGTAAGCTTCCTTTGGTACTTTCTGCAAAGATCACTAGATGAGCAAAATATACTCCTCAGAATGTATGTGCAGTAAATGAACATACTTAATGTATAAATGAGTTGCCTTTTTTCTTTAATTTTATATCAGTCTGATTTTAATGAAGCATGTTGCTTGCTGGTATCTAAACCTGCTTTAACTGGCTGTGTTTTCTGAAAACATACATAGCTACTTTTACTCCAGTTAAGAATTCAGTTTTTAAAAAAATATTTTAATTCTCTTTTACTTCTATTAACACTAATAGATTACTTACTGTATCCCTTCTAAATTGCAACAGGTAAGATCTGAGTTTAGTCAGTGTTGGATGTTGAAACTGATAGTTTAAAGTTAATTCTGTTTTCATAAGCTTTATATTTTTCACTTCTGTTTTTCATGATGGTAAGAGACATCCAGACCAACTCAAATAAAGAAAATAAAATCTAGACAAACTCCAGAAAATAGTTCTGATTCTTTTTGCTTCTGATTTTGTGTCATGATGGAAAACAGGCCATTAATATAGATGTACTTTTCTATTTTTAAATACTTTAAATACTTTCTGCCCAGAAACGTAAAGGAAACTCATGATTTCCAGGCCTGGCTCCGATGATGCTGAGCGATGTCCACTTCCACTGACAGGTTTTTTTTTAATAAAGCTAGCAAAGGGGAGGGGAGCTAATCTAAAACTTTCTCCTCTTGCCTCTACGGACCAGGGAGGACAAAAGCATTCCTATGGGAGCTAGAAGAATTGCTCATAGAAATATCCTCCCTTCTGAACGGAGAAGTATATAGCTGTTCCAACGCAGCTGTCAACCAAAGAGAGCACTGCAGTGTAGTAGCTGGATTCCTAAAATGGTAGTGAGAAATGTTGGCTCCAAAGTTAGAAGCCAAATGAGTTAGAGCATTGCAGATGAAAACTAATCTGCTTGGAGAATGCAAGGAGCATCCATAATAGCAACAAAGAAGTGGTTTCTAATGGTCTTCATTGGTTGACTTCCTTAACTGGTATATTTGCAGTCCTTGAGGGAAGATGTGGCTGCAGTAATGGCTGTTCGGTGAGATCAGGTAGATCAAAATCAGTACTCTAGCTGAAAGGTGTTTTCTTGCTCACTGAAACCCTTTAATGTTTCAGCAGTTCAAGCTGACATAAATGTTTATTTTGGAATGCAATGCCAGCAACAACAGCAAACTTAACATTAGAGCATTCAAAGAACAATAGCAGTGATGTGAAAAATGTTTTCCTTTTTAAGTCCTAAAAGGATATTTTTGTAGCTTTTAGTCTCTAATGACCATTCAGAGTGTGTTCTTCCACTGCCCATTTTTCTCTTTGCATGCAAATTCTAATGCTGTGTTAACAGCATAATAAAAGTGAATTGGTGGTAAGTCATAGAGTGGATGAAGTTTCCTGCTTTTCCTATTACTTCTTTCATTGGCTAGCTTCTAGAAGATGCTATAAGGTCAAAGTTACATTGCTGCATTCGTAAATAGTTTGATAAGTAAATATGAACAAGAACTCTGGAGCCCTTGTAAAAATTCAACTTTTCTGTTTACAGACATATCTTGTGCTCTAAGATGTCTTTAGATTTAGTATTTCTCTCTCAGAATGGACCTCTTTTTGCTTTTGATTACAGTGTCATTATGTAGCCATCTGTAACTCCACCTGCCTTTCAATATTTGTTTTGGGCACCCAGCCACCAAAAATTCTGAAATGATCTAATTTCCTGTTATTTAGCACTACTTGTAAACTGTCTTTGGTCTTCATTACTAGTATCTGAGCCCTCACTTTAATGTATATGTGGTACTATTCAAGAGAGTTGGGATAGTGGTTTTTTTCTATTTGAACCTCATTATCCATTTGCAAAAGAATGCAGTGCAGCAGAACAAACTGAAAACTGGAAAGAAAAATAAAAAAAAGTATCTTTCTTTCTAGTTGCTGAATCCACGGTTAAAAGTCATTGAGATCTTACTGAAGGAATCAGATACCCTCCAGGGAATTGTTCCAGTGCTAACTAAACGCAGGGGTGTGAAGTCAAACTCTCCAAAAAATGAAAGCTCTTTACCACTGGGAGACTATTTAAGAAAACTTGTCTTCTGGCTTCTTAGGCTTGCCTTGAAAATTGGAGCTATAGCAATCCCAGAGCCTGGCAAATATTTGTTTCTTCTATTGGATAAGCAAAATGTTGGATTTAAGAGAGGTAACAATTTTGTACTAGATACTAGACACATCCCAAATGGTGCTTAGATCTTTTCTGTTTTGTAGACACTTGTAAATGTTGTCATTTTGGTCCATTCAGTCCATTTGTTCACCTTGCTCCTTGCTGAAATCCCTCATGCTTCATGGACACTACTTGATCAGTCTCAATTAAGGAGAAAAGGGAAAGATCATTAATTAGTGAGGCAGCATTCACACCTTATTTGTGGTTGGTATTTTAGAACTAGTGCATAAAAACCTTGTTTTCACAGAGTATAAACTGCTAATAAGATGAATGCGCAAATGTTGACATTTCTTTTTGTTTTTTTGTTTTTTTTTTTTAATCAAACATTTGCAATTTCATTTTGTTTCTTTAAAAATATTTGTCCTGAGTAAAATGACGGCAGTGTTTGTCTATGAAGCAGTCAATGTGCTGTGCTGTTTGTTTGGCTTTTAGTCAACATACTTTCCAGGAAAGGGTGAAAGGACACTGATACCACAGATCAGTTTCGTTTGTAGCTCAGTGAATGTGAAGTATATATTTTAATATAAAATGAAGTCTCTTTAAAAAAAAAATAAATAAATAAAAAAGACAGTAATAACTTAATCGAGGTGTACATAAACTTCAGCTCCTTAAATGTGGGGGCTCCTTGCTTTGAAACTTGGTGAGAAAACAACCTTTGTGTGGGTGTTCTGGGTCCTTTGATCATTGTAGTAGCTTGCTTATGTCTCACAAGATGAGTGTAGTGACCCCCACTGAGTTTTAAACAGTGACAGTAGTTCTGTCATTAGTTTGAATGGCAACCAGGAGTCTCTCTTTAGGCAAAAGGTTATGAAGTCTTTCTGTATTGGTTTGAGGGCTGCTCTTAAAGTAATGCTTTCTATTTTCTGATGTTGGCTCACAAAGTCAGAGGCGGGTGTTGGTGGTGTGGCAGTAGGGCTGAACCTTCCCACCAATGTCCCATTACATCTTGTTGCTGTGTGACAGCTGGCAGCAGAGGGGCAGTCTGACAGAGTGGTGTCTGACATGGAAGTGCTTATGGAGCAAAGGTGAGGAATCGAATTCCCTCGTGAGGAAATGGACATTCCTATTGACATTCATTGATGCTTGCTGGAAGCTTATGGAGACCAACCAGTGGATTTTGGCACAGGGAGGCATGGGTGGTACGTTTGAGCAGTGGTGACAGTGGTCACCTCCACTGGTGCAAATGTTTCTGAGTGCAGAATGAAGACTCCTGTTCATCGCTGGTGAAAATGCACAACTAATGGTGATGACCACATTGAAAAATAGTCAAATTCTCTTGGAGAATTTGCATCTCTTGGAGTTTTCATGGAAGTAAAAAAAAGGAAGCATTACTTTCGGAGCAAACTATATGCAATACTAGTACCATAGAAGCCTTTGAAATTATTCATTGATTAAAAAAAAAAAATGGCCAATGTTCAAAAATGTTCATTGTTGTCATCAGGTGCCAGTCTGAGTTTAAATTCTGAACCAGTAATTCAATTAAGTATCACATATTCTTTTTTCTAAGTATGTGAGTGAATCATACAGTAAGTCTTACTTATATGAAAGGATGCCAGACATGTAGCTTCACTACGAAAGGCATGATTGAAAGCAGTCAAAAAGAAGACAGCAACCCAACAGCATACAAACCCACAGGAAGCTTTTTGTTGTATTTATCGAAATTAAGGAAAAAGTTTGTCAGAATGAACAGCTGGAGGAGGTGGGAAAAGACAACTTCATAGAAGGTCTGGTAATCATTTTCATTGCTCACTAAAGTTGTCATACAGCTGACAGGAATTCAGAGTAACTTTTGGAAAGTTTCTGTTCCTGCAGCAGAACGCATGCCTTATACCTACGTAAATTAAAGCAGGTGTCCTTTCTGTGCAAAGGGAAAGGATGGTAGGTTATAAAATGGAACTATGCTCATTTCATTTACAGGAACCATCTTGTGCTTCAAAATCTTAAATGTACTTGTTTCAGTGTACTGAAATGATTTTACAGGAAGTCAGGCTGAACTCATTCACTTTCTTCATATTGATTTCTGCCCAGCACAAGACTTCTGATATTAACAAGGGATGAGTGATACTTTAGACACCACTTGACATGACTTCAAATAATAAAACTTTCTTATTTTTCTTAGAGCTTTTCTAAAGATGAAATTTAAATCTGAATAAGAATGGGTAATTCCTGTAATGGTGATAAAGCTTGCAGTTGGTTTGCACATAGAGAGAATGAGAATCCTTACTACCTTTCTGTCTTTATTTCAGTACTTTTTCTAGTTTTTCTGATGCTAAATTAGCTACTGTCTGGTAGCTTGATCAAATGCCTGTCTATCCTTGTAACAAAGAAGTTTGGGATAAAACGTACAGATTTAAACCATTTAAACAGATTTAAATGTTTACATGCTCTTGCCTTCTACTGTACTTTGGTAAATAAGATTGGTTACTGAGAGATGTCAACTAGCTGCTGTCAGATAGTTGTTAAAGAGGCTTTTACTCTCGTTTTTGTAGTAGAATTTCAGAAAGGAAATTATATGACAAACAGTAAATTAAAAGATGTTGGAAGTTGATGCCAACTATTAGTAGTAGCGTGGACCGCAAGCCAATCTAGTTGGCTTTCATTTGAAGTCTTCCATCCTTTCTCTAGTACAGTCCCCAAAACTGTTTTGAAAAGGCATGATCGTATCTCAAACATTTTAAAAGACTTTTTTTTGTTGTGTTGTGTGTTTTTTTTCTGTACAGAACACTGAGCTTTATAAACAAGCCAGACCAAACCTTAATTGTCATTGTACATTTTATAATGGGTGTATTAATCTGGGCTGCTTTCTAAGATCTATATAAATGAATTTAAATACTTGAAAGTCTAGCAAATGTTTGAAGATCTTTGCATTAGAGAATATGCAACTTCCTGGTTTAAAACAATGCAAAACCAAACCTTTCTTAAAGAAGTAGTAAAACCTTAAAATATCAGCAACTAATGGCACGAAGAATTAACAACCTACTGATGAACAAGCAGTGAGCAAGGAGTGATATTGATATAGATACCTTCAAAGTCACTGTATCTCTTTGTATACCTTGCAGGAAAGGCTGCACTGAAACACCAGAGAACCTTAATTACATTTATCTTTTTTTTTTCCCCTATCGAATGAACTCACTGGTTTTAAGGTTAGATAGTGATGGTGATAATGCGTTATGCAAGAATTTGGTCAAAGTAAGGTCTTGTGTTTTCAAACTGAGACTACTAACAATATGTAGTAACTCTGAAAGATCGTAGGGTGTTCTGAGTGAGTATAAATAAAAAGTCATTCCACAGTTCTGACTTAATGGAGTCGGAGATTCAGTTGAGAAACTAAACTATCTGCAATGGTTCTGAGGGCATCTCTCATTCATTTGCATCCAGTTTGTAACTTGTAGCTGGTCTAAACTCTTGGTTATGTGGCACATCAGTTTGACTTTGCTGCGAGAAGCAGCTTTTCTCATCCTCAGCCTTCTACTACTTCCAGTTTTTGTTTTCCCTCCTTCCTCTCCACCCTCACCGAAGACTGCAAAGTCTATTAATGTAATCCTTACCTTGCCTTTTTTTTTTTTTTTTTTTTTTTTTTTTTTTTTTTTTTTTTTGTGGTGGGTGTTCTGTAGAAGAGACAGTGCTGTGAGATGCTGGAATGAAATGGGTAACTAGGAAAGGAGGACACTGTTTATAACCACAGTTGTCTGTTAACGAAGCCTGGAATAACCTACAGACCAGAAATTACACATTTTAAATTCATACAAAACCAGTACTGCAAACAAGTTAAGGTCTGGATTTGTAAGAGACTAAATTCCTATGAGTTACGTGCATATCTGGGCTGCCAGATGCACCAGTCTATTTGAAATGAGGTTAAATTAAAGGTCTTTATCTGTAGACCTCTGTGTTTGGGTAGGTCAAGATCTGAATTTTGTCTCTCATTATTTTTCTTGTAGGAGATTAGTAACTGACATAGAAGCTCTTAGCACTTCAGTAGGACTGTGGTTTATTTCCTGGCACTGACTTTGTTTGATGATAAAGATAGCAAAGCTTTTCTTCTGCAAAACAGCAGTCAAGAAAATGACTTCTTCTTGAGAAGAATTCCATCTTCTCAAAAGTCACTGTCCTTCTAGCAGTGTAAGATGTGCTCCTGAAGTGGATTGAATATCTGGGGGAAAAAAGAGAGATGGACCTGGTGAAGAAGGGAGCTGCAGTTATTCTCTTATATTGACTCAGTTCAGTTGTTTCCTGTTTTGGCAGTGAGTACATGGCTACAAAACAGCAAAAGTAGAGCATTACTGCCAGCTACTCTGAACTTCTTCTGTTATGGGTCATAACTTTCAAGAACAAATTGTATTTTGAACTTACTGAAATTCGAGAAGTCTCATGTAATTCTCTAACCAAGTAGTAGAGTCAGTCTAACACTTAGCATGAGTGATCAGTCTCTGGTTAGCTCAGTTCCACTGCAACATTCAAAAAAAATCGGAATAGAAAAAAGTTTTTACTCATGGCAGATAATGACATTGAAGCAATTTGACAGTCTGAACTGAGTTTTGCAGAATACAGTGATGTTGTCAAAAGGAATACATGCTAAATAAATACAGTACTACTAAAACCGGCACATGGTACAAGTCTGGTAGTTTCTTGCTTCTGGAAGTACTTACCCAAATTTGAGGAGTTGTTTGGATGCACGAGTTCAGCTGAGCATTTAGTGTTTGGTTACCTGCCACGATGAGGTGGCTATGATAAAGAACTGGAGGATTTACTTTAATAATTGGTAAATTCCTAGTTAAAAGAAGCAATCAGTAATATCTGCTAACAGTAACGAGTGCGGGCACAGAAGAAATCAGTACACTTTCCCAAGTGTTGATATGATTTAATAACACAACCAGTTTATGTTCTCAGGGTTATTTCCATGCCTACAACTAGCTGACTGTAGTGTCAGAAGCACTGCTTACGTTGCATTGCTGCAACCTGTTGCAGATTGCCCACGCAGTGCTGAATTAGCAAGGGGCTTTCTAGGAAAGCCATGTTGTAAGTGTGTGATGATATATATGTGCATTTTTTTGAACTCGCGTAGTAGTGTCATTGAACTTTAAACAAACTTGTCCCTTTTTCTCTCTCTCTTTCCATGCTACTTGGCTTTGGAAAGAAGCTGGGGTATAGCCCTCTGGTTTTTGTTGAGGCAGATTAATAAATCAATATTGCCATTATTTTTCTTGAAAAGAAAATGGAGAGACTAAGTGATTAAAAAAGAAAAGATATCAAAATCTATGTTTATTTCAATCATCTAGTTGAAATTCTGCAGCTTAAGACTGATGTCTGATGTAAACATCCATTTATTTATTTGATCTTTAGATGCACACTGATGATCTTTTTGTTACCTGCATAATCTATCCCCCTTTTTTGTATTCATCCAAATGTCCTGGTACAAGAAGTCCAGTTTTACTTGTCAGTCTGAGTTGTGTGAGATACTGATCTCCACATACTTTTTATCTGTTCATCTACATGTATTTTAGGTATTAGCAATGTTCTTTTGTTGAGGAGTCAGTTCACTGCTTCTCAGTGACCAAATTTGCTCTCTTAAACACTGATATGAAGCCAGTTGTGTAAAGTGCCTGTTTATTGTGGATCCCTTAGTAGTTGTACCTGTTTTTCTCGTAGTCCTCTTTGCTGCGTCATATAATTGTTTTTTTTTTCCCCATTCTGCAGTCAGCCTTTAATGCTGGCTTTAAGAAATCTTTTTCAAGCTCTTAAACTAAAGTTGCTCTTTTGTTTAAGTGTTTTTTTTATACGTGTTTTGAATTGTGTTCCTTAATGCGACTGCCTGAGTAGATGGATTACTGTGTGCCTTCGTAGCAGGTGATGAGATCTTAGCAAATGCTGTTTCCTGTCAGAGCAGAACTGTTAAAATGACAATATTTCATTATCCCAAGATCTAGACTATTCCAAAATTAATGGTGTAACATAACAGCATGATCAGATTGAAGCCTGCTTGAAAGTCCCAGGGAGGCTTTCTGTTGAATCCAAAGGCCCTTCAGACTGGTCATGACAGTTTCTCTTCTTGAAATACTGATATGCAAATGTGTGCAAATTGCAACATGCTTGAACAACTAATGTCATGAATGCCTCTTCATGTTGTCTTACATAGTACTTACTGGAAGATTTAGGGGTATATCTTTCATTTCTTAACCTCCTGTAGGTTTCTGAACAAGGTGAGAAAGGTAGCAGTCAAAAAGTGGCGTTATGCTCAGGTTTACATAGGGCAAAAGTAGCTCGGGGCTGAGGAAAAGCGGCCAGACCAGGCTGTAAAATGCAGGAGGAATCGACTGCTGGTACTATAAAGTAGTTCAGGGTCAAGGGGAATTTTTTGAAGGCTGGGAGGAATGGAAGGAAAGGACTTTGTGCTATGGACTGAATTACTAAGATGAGGTTTCGGAAGGGTCAAGCATTCTGGAGCAGGAAGCTTTGGGATGAGGGGCCGAGAGCCTCTGGGAGCCCCCCTTTCTGCTGCTTCTATCCAAGCAAGGATGTGTTGGCCTGCCTGATTACTTCTGTCTGAACAACTCGGCTATCCTTGCAGTGTGGAGAAATGGAACCCGTTCAATGCAACTGAGACCAAGCTTCTGGAAAGCCCAAATGAACTTCGTATTCCAGTCATTGCCATTCATTTGTAGCAGTGAGAACTTTCAATTTGAAGAATAGCACTTCAGCCAAGTTCTTCACTCTACATCTGACATTTTCGGGGGTATTTGCACTGGGTATGGGGTTTAAAATCAGCATATGAGCGTTACGGAATGACTCATGTTCATAAACAGAAGCATTTGATCTTGTGCAAGTGACTTGGGTTTTAGCCCATCTTTATAAAGTATTACATTGCACAACTTTTTGAATGAAATGTCCTTTTAAAATTACAGGATCTCTGCAACGAGACTGAGCGTGATTACAGAAGGTGTTAAGTGACCTTATCAATACCTCATTCGTATTCATCCACTGACTTCAGATCTTGTGGCACGACTGGCTTCAGTAATTACGCACAGTAATTCCGTGCATTGAATGAATCTGCCTTCTCCTGGTGGTGATCCTCCAGTCTGTAACTGGACCTCCACCACCCTGCATCAGTAGCTAATCTGACTTGATAGCTGACTCCTAAAGTAACCAATAACAGAGGTTTCTGGGAAATGTATGAGAAGCCTGTAACATGGTTGTTTTTGTAACTTGACACTAGAATGCGTCTTTCCAATAATCGCTTCTGTTGAAGGCCATCTGATTTCTACCAAAGCCAGCTTAATATCCTGAAAAAATCTTACGTTTCTTGTCATTCTAGATGTTCTACCAACTGCTGTAGCCAAAATAAACAACAGAAAACCTCAAGTCACTTTTATTCCATGTTGTTGAGAACAGCATGCCCCATCTTTTCAGGCATGAATTCAGCCACCGAGATCCAGGCAGCGTGCCCTTTGGGATTTTCTTTTTTATTGGTATTGCACTCAGAAATGAAGTTCTGTATGCTTAGTTGGCTTTTCATACAAGGCAGCAGCTTGCCTGCTGCGATATCTTGATCCTTCATCTTCTTCCCCCTCACTCCTACCCTTTTGTTTTTATCTCTTTTTTTGCAACATGCTTCAGGAATATGTAATATTTTTAAAGACTGTCTGTTTTTGGGAGGCATGTGGGTAATTTCTTTCTCTTCATTTTCTACATGCTTATTGGAGCTTTGCATCTCCTCGACCTCCTTTATTCTTTCTATTCCTGTAGGCACTGTAGCATCACAACAACGAAAAAAACAACCCACCAGGTGTTAGTTAATAACCAGATTTCTACTCCCTCAGCAATGCATTACCAGTCTGAGATCCTTAAATACATATCTGAATCTGTGGAACTCCCTGAGGCTGGGAGTAAGTAGTGTATAAGTGCATATGCACATGAATACTTAAGTACAGTATTTTTACATTAGAATTCCTTTGCATCATTTCATCTCAGTAATGAAATGTTTGATTTGTTTCCTATTTTAGAGAGGGGATGGTTGTTTTCAGATGTTTTAATGCCACGAAATGATACTGCACAGACTAGTGCTGCTACCAGTTTAACTCTGTATTCACAGCTATCATTCCTAAAGATTTTTTTCTTTTGGTTTGCAATTTGCTGCATTTTAATATGGATCTTAAGTGTTGACCTTTTGGTTTCCTGACTACATAGGCTCTGTGAGAAATATGATTAGAGATCCAGAAGGCCACTTTTCCTTAGTTCCCTATTTTTCTCTTATTAATCCTGTACAGTCAGTATATAGGAAAGATAAACACCTGCAGAACACAGAATCGCCAATCTAATTGATTAGTCAGAGATTAATTTACGAAAACAGCCCTTTTAGCTACTTCATGTTTTAGATATTAGATTGTAGCAGTCAAGATCATGTTCTCCAGACAGCATTCTTCATAAGCAGAATTACTGGCAACCATGTGTTAAGTTGCAAAAAGTAGCAGCTGTCATTACTTATTTCAGTGAGGGGCCATTTCAGAATACTGTACTAATTTTGAGCAGGTATATGAAAAATAGAGCTGTTTGCTTAATTTGCAGAATTCACTGTACGTTGGTAATCACTGGTAAATAATGGGGTAATAAAGCAAAAAAGAGGAACTTCAAAATAAATAAATGAATAAATAAATACAAATCTTTAGCACTGTAAGTACTTCTTTCTGCAAAGCTGTGAGGAATAGAAAAGCAGTCCAGTTGGGCCTGTGTTTCAGCAATTAGATTCTGAGGTGGTATAAAATCCTTCTGCTCTCATGTTGGAAGCTTGCCACAATGTGAGCTGGAGCCTGAGATTGATAGAGGAGCGCCCAGCCTTTCTGTGCAGATGTATCACAGGCAGTCCTGCAAAGCTACTGCATGTTTATGCACAGAAACCTCTCTGCTTCTAACAGTGGTTATAGATGTGTGGATCAACACCATGCTCAACAGCATGCATGTCTGCACAGGTAGTTAACATAAAACTTGGCTTAACTTGGTGTCTTTAACAAAAATAAATTAGCTCTGTAATGTGTTTATAATTATGTTTTTGAATGGCCTCTGGGCCAGATTCACTTTTTCATTTAATGTTCATGCATATGGTATCTGTCTTAGGATTTCATAAACCAATTGTGCTGTCGAAGTATCAGTTTTACAGTAAATCCATTCCTTTGGTTTTCATTAATTTCAGTTAAATATGGCAGCTTTAAGGTAAAGTTCCTTGTACTGTAGTTTTTAAGAATCGCTTGCTTAGAACAGTATTTATTTACATTAAGACGTGTTTCTTATCAGCTGGGACTAATATCCAAGGACAGCAGAAATCATCTCAGATAGTTGAGCTATTTCATACATCTGAAAAATAAACCTGGAAGAAACTGTAATTGCATGCTTTAGATGATAGATACATTCAGTAGAGCATGCAAGTTGAATTTTTTTTTTGCCATTTGCAGCTGATAAGTCAAGATAAAGTTCCGCACAGCCTTAGAAAGATGTGATTGTGGCATGTTGACGTTGACGCGTCACTCCTCTGATGCCAAGGGGCAGACAGGTCTTTTCTACCATAATGAATATTTTCTAATTCTTGGTTGGCCAGAAGGAACATTTCATAATTCCCTTGATAATGGCACCATTATCGTAGAGCAGTTCATATGGAAGTGCTTTCCAGCGTTTTCTTGTGTTCTGATAAATTTAAACTGAGTTTTTACCTGAATCCTAAAATGTTCACTGTCTAAAACTGTCACACGGTAAAACAAATCGTGTGATTCTATGATGAAACATGAAGTCAGATGGCTGTTTGTCTTCAAATAGCTGACGGTAAGATGATATTAAATGAATTCATACATTAAACTTTTTTGGTTGTTTTGTTTCAGGACATTAGGCATGAAGCCAGTGATTTTCCATGTAAAGTGGCGAAACATCCCAGAAACAAAAACAGAAATAGGTACAGAGATGTCAGCCCCTGTAAGTATATTTGCTTTTCCATTGTTTGTGACACACAATTGACCTCTAATTATTTCTGGCAGGTAAATGCTCTGTGTAAGATCAAGACCTCTGTTAGATGCATAGAGATCCCAGATCATTATGTCTGTTAATATATAAAGTTATGAGATTGATGGCACAGGATGCTGTTATGTTCATAGGATCGTTGTGTAGCAACATGCAGTGATTCTGTATGTGTGGGCAGAAAACAGAAGAACGGAACTTGTTTTCTCTTATGCTAGGGAAAAACGGTGGCGGAAGTATTAACACAAGTAGAAATATCCTTTCTATTGCAGTACACTTACTAGAACATCCTTTCAGTCAATGTAGCATAATTATTGCCTTTGGAAGATGGAGAAGTCTTGCATAAAGTAAGACCACTGGAGATGAATCCAGTTGAGACAGAGATTGAGATTTGAGACAGAAAAAGGGACGTTTGCAGAGCTGGTAATCTCAGCGTGAGACCTGTGCTTCCAAAATGACTGTCATTGCATGTTCTGTTGAATTCTGATGAGACTTCAGTCTCTGAGCATGTGCCCTCTGTACAAGGCACTGCAGCAGCAGTTGTGCTCAGCATCGCAGGCTGTCTTTCCATCCGTGATTCTATGTACAAAGGCTACCACATTCAGACTTCCCTGTGCCTGGTGTGCTGACTTTGGAGGTGCTATTGCAGACACTAGAGAAAGTGACTACTTGGCTGAACTGACTGGCTTCTCTGCACTGCAGAGCAGTAGTCAGGACCCTTCCTTAAAGGTGCAGCACTGGTACCTATTTTAAATACAGTGATTCTGTAGGTTCTGTCTTTGGGCAGTTATCTATATTCTGCTCAAAGAGAAGAGTGTTACTGCGTACCACCAAATTCTTACATTGTAGGGGCTGAAGGTTATCATCTGTTCACCTTTCTTGTAAAATGTGAAAATTCTTGTCTTTGTGGGTTTTTTTCTGTGTGTGCATTTTTCCTTCTATATAGAAGAAATAGAACCTAACAAAAGAGCAGTAACATTACATTTTCTGTAACTTTAATTATTATTTCTAGACGTTACTTGTCCTTGTCTGGGGAAAAGTAGAGTAAGTCTTTTGTTTGTTCAATATATGTTTAGTCAGACCTTTAACAAGCTGATTTTTAATGTTTAAGTTGCAGTAGATAAGCAGTTATGTAACTGTATTTATTTAAAAACAGTAACTTAGTAACTGTACAAATGTATCAGTGTGATCTGGTTTGCACCTTAATTGTGAGTACCAGATTCTTGCAATGTATTTCCAGAAGACGGAGCTCGACTTGCATTCACTGCTCTGTACAGTGCTGTTCTCATAGTACATACATGGTACTTGAGGCTCCGGGGATACCAGAGAACACTTCTGTGATTGAGCTCTTTTAATTCTTCAGGAAAACTCTGCTTTTTTGAGCCTATCATCTAGTGAGGCTGTGCATGTATTCTAACCAGTATTTCTGATTTATTCTGCAGTTGATCACAGTCGAATTAAGCTAAATCAAGGTGACAATGACTATATCAACGCTAGTTTAATAAAAATGGAAGAGGCCCAGAGGAGCTACATCCTTACACAGGTAACTGCTGTCTACACACAATGGAAATATAGGATGATTGGAGTTGTTTTTCAAGGAATTTCTTTAGTCTGTCCAGTTTATGTTGTTTATTTTAAAGCTAGTTAAGTGTATATAGGTATCCCTGTCTGTTTAAACATATTGTGTGCATAGAACAACTTTATATAAATGCTGCATGTTTTTCCTTCTTTTTGTCAGTACTGACTTTGCATTTTGGTACCATTGGGTCTCTGACTTCAGGCCCACCTTGGCTCTATAACAGAAGTTGATGTACTTTTAGAAATCCACTTATGATATGTTGGTTTATGATAAGCAACATCAAGATGTGGTTGACATCTGTCACCTTTCTCCTACGTGGAAGACCAATGCATAAAGACCATGGAAGTCCAAAGCACAAAGGCTTTGGAACTTTGGACCATTACAGTCTTAAAATTCCTGAACAGGAGCATGCTTCACTTAGTGGGAGAATTTCACATTTACAGAAGTTTGTCGTTACACATCCTTCTGAAAACAATGTTAGTGTAGTGTTCACAGATGTGTACATCCTAAGATGACCTCCAAAAGGTCTACGGACAGTGCTGATGTCTTTATCTTTGAAGTGAGAGAGGAAAGCTATGATAAAGACTTCGGTGATGGAGATATGGGCAGGGGGGAAATTTGCTGTCTTTCTCTGAATCTGTGACTTACACAATTATGTAACAGTTTCAAAAACACCAAGGTACCTGGCCGTCTTACTGTGACAGCTGGCGATTGTCAGAAGTCCTGTTTGTCCTAAACCTTTGGTTTCCTGGAGGCAGCCCTGGCCTCTAATCTTGACTTGTTCTTCCTCCCGCGCTTCAGATAAAGGTAGACTGGGATTAATATTTCCAAGCAAAGGTCAGCAGCTCTTCCTTCTTCTTTCTAGAGAACAAAGATAAATCTGTAACGAAGAAGCAGGCAGTGCAGCATTCAATATGAAAATGATTCTTGTACATAACTCGCATTTCCCTTATTTAGGACAAGGTAGGCTGATCGCAGAGTTGAACTGGTAGGCTTGTATGTGCAGCTAAGTGGTACTAAAGATTTTTTCTGATCCAGTATTTAATGGATTTGAATGGCTTTTTGAGGTCCCTGGCCAGCTGTTTGAGCAAGGTGGTGTTTAGTGAGTGTGAGAGGCACCGTGCTGCTGGTTGTGTTGACCCAAATTCAAAATGGATTTTGGAGTACAGAACAGCAAAATGAATTAGCACAGACAAGAAGCTACAAGGAAATGTGCTTTGTAAGTAGAGTATAATACTGTAAAGTATCATGAATAACAGTGAAGTATTGCAGAAGAATTAAACGTGTACATTAATTTTGCTCCTAATCAGTGAGATTTCCCCATTACTTTCATTTGCCCGCCTACGAAAATTCTCTCAGCGTTTTTCGCTCCCAGTTCTCTTCTCACTAATGAGACTACTTCTCTCTTCCAGTTATGTGTGTTATGTGTGTGGGGAGGGAAGAGATTAACATCCATCCATGGGAGAATTGGAACCTAAAGCTACATCACTACATTCTGTTGTTTTTGGGTTTGGATTTTTTTTTTTCAGTTTGAGAAGTTGCTTGATATTTGCCTGCATTTATTGTCTAGGGCAGTAACTTTTTACTGGGAAACATTGCTCTGATTTTGACAGAAAATATCACTTATTTCTGGTTATTCTGTCTCCACAGGGACCTTTGCCAAATACTTGTGGTCACTTCTGGGAGATGGTTTGGGAACAGAAAAGCCGTGGTGTTGTCATGTTGAACAGAGTGATGGAAAAGGGATCCGTGAGTATTTATCTGGTGTTAGCTATGTGCTCACTGTGTGTTTTGCTTTAAATTAAATTGAAAGAAAAAAAAAAAGAAGAGAACTGAAACAGAGGTGAAAAATGTGACTGTAAGTAATTTTACCTAACAAATAGTGCTTAGAATCAACTACCTGGTGAATCAGTCTTTTAGTCAGAAAACTATCTGGTTTGTATCTGCAGGTCTTAATTTCTTCTGAATTTGGTTGAAATAAGGCATTAAAACCATCTGTCTGCAAAAATGAGTATTTGGTCTGCTTCTAACCTAGGTATCTGAATCTAATTCTTCTCATATACAAATTGTGCCTCCAATACACCAAGTGTTTATTCAGAAACAATGTGAAATGGCTTTAGTGTAGTTACAGGTTCACCCTGATTCCAAGTTTCCTTCACACAGTAAGAACTCAGATTTTTAAACCTAACTCCAGCATATACTGTTTGTGCTCCAGGGTCACTGTTTTATTAAAAAAAACTTTTTCAGGTGTGAGGAAAATGGGGGTACAATTACAAGTGCTTTTCCTGGTGTCTGTGTTAAACACTGATGTGCCAGTGATGCAGAAGCAGCTGCTAAGCCAGGACATGTGCAGTGGATTTGATTCTGTCACACCTTTTAGGGAGTTTACATTAGACAGGACAGACAGATGATGAAGGCAAACAACAGGTAAATAGCTGAGGTTATTTTAAGTAACTAACATGATAGCTAAAAGGGGTTGGCTCCTCTTGCACATGGAGTAGCTGCTGTCTTGAGAGGAAATGTCTCAGCCCTTCTGGGGCTGGTGGAGACATGGGGCATTAATTCCATCAAGCACGGAATTAATTCCATATCTGTGGGTTCAGAGCTTTGGTTGTATGGTAACAGCTGGTGTCCTGTGCTCCTCAGGTGGACTTGGCATCTGTCAAACTTGAGAAAAAAGCAGTTTTAAAAACTGACAGGAATGCACAGTTACAAGTTAAATGTTACAGTGCAGTCAGTATAAAGATGCGTCAGTGGCGTAGTGGGTATGTTGGGTATCTACCAGTGATAACTGGTGTGTGCTTTTGCAAAATGGGGAAAGAATTCTCAATCATCAGGAAATTTCTTGTGGAATCAGTTGTGTTTTTAGTAACTGCAGTCTTGATTATGAGTGTGTTGCAAGTGAAACTTAATCTTCAAGAGATGCAGTAACTGTAGTTTTCAATAGTTTCTTCCTTTCCAGCCATTCCCACTTATTCTCTGCAGTTTCAATGGTTCCAAAGAAAATGAATTACTATGATCCCTCAGGGCTGGCTGCTAACCCTTCTGAGCAGACAGCAGCAGGGGACTACAGTGGAGCACAACAAAATACTCTTTACAGGCGCATTTGATAGAGAAATTAGACACCGGTCATTTGCAGTTTCTTAAACGTTAAGACTCAAGAAAGTGCTGAGAATTATAACTGCCTTCTAGACCCTGAAAACTAAGCGTACTATTTGAATAAAAGCTAGAACTAGTCCGGGCAAAACTAGAATTAATGTACCATTGATTACATTACTCCGTAGAGTTTCCTGGCAGAAATTATCCTAGAGGTGAGATTGCTGTTGTTTTCTTACCAGTATTTCTCCACTTCAGCATTAAATCCATGTTATTGGACCTTCAATAAAAGCAGCACTAACCACGTCCAGCCATCCGTTCCCAAAGAGCTGAGATACGGACAAGTGGTGGCTGTAATCCTGTTTTCAGAGGAGCAATGCTTAATGACAGAAAGAGCAGGACAGTTCCCACACTCAGAATATCTGTAGTTTTTAATGGTTATAAACTTTCCCATTTGTCTTGCTGGTGAGTTTCTTTTTCTTTAGTTTCAGTTTTTTTCCTACACACTGCACAATCTGCTGCTCGTCTGTTTGGTTGATTTATCTAATGCAGCAGTCTTCTTGCAAAAGTAAGTTCTCTTGGAAGACTTCACTGACAAAATTGAAAGTCAGAAATAGGTAATGGTTGTGTTTGCTGACTGCAGGATTTTTTGTTAGGCTCTTTACTTTCAAAGTGTGCCATGTAAAATTAGAATGATCTCACTGCTATTTTTATTTTTGCGGTAAGTGAAAGAAATAACCCAAAATCTCATTTGATATTATACTTGCAAATTAGTAATGCTGTCATTCTCTAGTAGCTTCTCTGTTGAATTAATAATTTTTTTTATGGTACATTCTGCTCTTGTTAACATCTCTTCTTTTGAAATGGAAACATTTCAGTAAGGGTGATGCATAAAATGCAGCATTGACTTGGATTCACATTTTGGCAGTGTTGTACAGCTTTTGTATTTAGAAATTTACTAGACTTGTTGTTAATTGTTAGGGTTGTTGTTAATGGTATGATACAAGCTAAAATAAATAATGACTTTGGTGATTTTGATTATGTTCCACAGAGGTACAGTCCTGTTGCACACTCTTCCAGTTTCCATGTAGAAGAAAGAGCTCTGCTGCCACAAAGCTATCCTCAGTCCTTAGGTATTTTCATGAGTCAGTTGGGGTCAAAATAATTTGACTCGTACCAAACAAAAATTACCGAAGATGTGGTTTTGCAGCATAAAGGCAGGCTGGTATTTTTTGCATTGAAACTCATCCTTATAATAAAACCAGAGGAATATTTTAAGATAGTTATATTTGCTTTTTACACAAGTATAAACGATGCATAAGTGGTACCCGTTTGTTTTTAGATAAAGTGTGCGCAGTACTGGCCACGGAAGGAAGAAAGGGAAATGTTTTTTGAAGATACGAACTTGAAACTAACCTTGATATCAGAAGATATAAAGTCATATTACACAGTACGACAACTAGAGTTGGAAAACCTTACAGTAAGTACAGGAACTACTACCAGTCACTTCCTTTAATCTCTCTGAGGTGAGACCCTGCTCATCACTAAGGTTATGGAAAAGACTGGTGTGAAATGCAGCAGATTTGTGCTGGAATTGATGATTCTGTATGAGATGGCTCTTCAACATTGCCTGGTATTGGAGCATTACTCTGACAGTGAAGAAACACAAAAGCAGTCATTCAAGCAGTGGCACCTGATGGAAAGTTCCTGCATGACGCTGGCAAGGAATATTGCCATTCACTGTCGCTGAATGTGGGTAACTGAAGATAATGTCTAAGGTTCCCAGCGGTGCTGAGCTCAGTGTGCATGTTGTGGCATTCTGGCAACAGTTCTGTTCTGCCCACATGCTGCTCCATACTGGAGGGTATCAATATTTGCTCAACTGTTAGCATCAGCATCTTGTGCCAGGAAATGTGAGAAAGCAGATACGAATTCGATTGATCAAGTGATAGCTGAGTAAGGATTTGGCTGTTGCAGTTTGTTTGCTGTATTAAGAAGTATATCTGCCATAGGCATGTTTTGGATGGTTGTACCTCCAAATTCTGACAGGATGTGAACACCATTGAGTTAGTAGTCTTGGAAGAAAGTTTCCAAATTGGGAATAAAGTGTAAGGGAACACCTGTGATTGTATGTTTCGTCTGCAGAAGTGGAACAGGCTTCTGTAGCTCACCGTACACCATTCTGAGAACTCTTTAAATGGTCTTTAAATTCTGCCATTACAAACTGGTCAGCAGTAGTTAGCTGCTATCAGCTAGCTATCTTAGTGCAAGCATTTGAACTATACTGAAAAAAGCATAAGGCAGGTTATACATAAGTTTACTTACCAGTCTCCTTTGCTCAAAACAGAGTCCTTTTACAAAAAGGAATAATGGTAGTTTCTTAGCTGAGCAGATGTGAAAGCCCCCTCAGAACATGGAGCGTTGTCATTTGAATTTAAGTCAACTATTGTAAAGCTGTAATGTCCGAGAAGTAGTAGTGCAGTCTGATTACCACACAAAGCTGAGCTGGTGCTCTCCTCTGTATCTAGAAACCAGATTTACTGCTAACGTTTTTTTCGTAGGCACAAATTTGAAACTGACCTACAGCTATAAACAGTTAATGTTTGAAGCTATGTAACTGACATTTGAAGCTGCCTTTCTTAAGCATGTAGGAGGATATTTGCTAGGAAAATGAACATGTGAGGAACTGTATTTGCTCATTAGAACATTGTTGTAAGCAGCTGTACTTTGAACAGTTTTTGACTTGTGCATCTACCTAAAAGACTTGCTAAGTGCTGTCTTTTACAGACGCAGGAAACTAGAGAGATTCTGCACTTTCATTATACTACGTGGCCTGACTTTGGAGTCCCGGAGTCTCCTGCTTCATTCCTCAATTTCTTGTTCAAAGTGAGAGAATCTGGCTCGCTTAATCCTGAGTATGGACCTGTTGTGGTGCACTGCAGCGCAGGAATTGGGAGATCAGGAACATTCTGTCTGGTCGATACGTGTCTTCTGCTGGTAAGAACTACTGTGTCGAGATGATGCGCTGTTTCAGTAGAGCTCCCTTCAAGAGCGGTTTCTTCTGGCTTACAAAAAGCTGCGGTGTTTTCTGTGGAGTATTCTCACATGTTATTTCTCTTATCTTACTCATATTCTGGTTTGAGACTGTCTTCCATTTTAAAACTAAGGTAGATCTCATTCTTAACTGGCTGTTTGATTCCAGGAAGGAAAACTCTAGTTTTTAGAGTGATTTGCACGGATAGGCTTTATCCGTGTGTTTAAGAAAAACATGAGGTGTTTGCTAAATAACAGTGTAAGTTATCCTTAAACAGTGTGAAATACACCGACGTGTTTCCTTTTACAGAGTCAACTTTGCCATTTAGGGAGGGGAAAATTTTGGTTTTATTCTGTCACTGTGTGAGATCAACTAATACACAGAAGTCAGGCCTGGGTCAGAGTATCTGTTTCTTAAACTATTTTACTTATTACATCTTCAAAACAAGAAAGACCAAAAAAGGGAAAACATACAGGATTATTGAGTCCTAGTGCAGTTTTCCATTTCTGTGTCTTTTCTTAGTGCATTAATACTTCAATATGTAGGATGGTCTGAAAGCTGCTCTATTAAGCCAGTCATCATATTGAATCTCATCAGAGCATAAAGTATGTTTCAAATTTTTATCTTCAGATGGACAAACGGAAAGATCCTTCTTCTGTGGATGTTAAGCAGGTTCTGCTCGAAATGAGGAAGTACAGAATGGGACTCATACAGACAGCGGATCAGCTTCGTTTCTCCTACTTAGCTGTTATTGAGGGGGCAAAATTCATTATGGGGGATGCTTCAGTGCAAGTGAGTATCATTGACTGCAGATCCAGATGTGTAGTAAGCTGCAACATTTTTTTAACTGTAGCATATAAGTGGGGTCAGTGAACAGAAAGGAGCCTTGAATTACTTTGGCTTCAGTAAGTTTTTATATCGTGCAGTACTTGAATACAACGCTTTATTACTGACTTCAGAATACTTCCTGTAGCCCTGTAGAGTAATAGGTGGTGCCTGTGTACTTCTCAGCACCTTCACTGGGGTGTAGATTGGCTGCATCTGCCATGTCTTTCATCAGCTTCCTTGTATGATAGAAATTTAAGTATTGCAATGAATTCTTACAGCAGAACTAGCAACATAGGTTCTATTTCATGCAATTTAAAATTTCCAGAGGTAGATTAAAATTTCTTCCTTTTATAACTGATTATAACTGATGTCTTTGGTGTACTGCAGAGCTTAGATTCGGTATTATTTTTGTCTTTCCCTTTTTTTTTTTTTTTTTTTTTTCAATGCAAATGAACAGGCATGCTAAAAATAAGTGAGAAGGTAGAGTGGAAAGCCCCTACCAAGTTAAAGCTACAGTAGTTTACATAAAATAAACAATGGAAAACATAACAGGGCATTTCCTTCCCTGCAGGAACAGTGGAAAGAGCTTTCCAATGAAGATCTGGACCCACCACCTGAACATACCCCGCCTCCTCCCAGACCACCAAAGAGAACCTCAGAAATGCACAATGGAAGGATGCACGAACATGCAGAATTCTTTCCTAAGCATCAAGTGGTAGAGGAAGAGATCAGATGCTCAGTCAGCACTGCTGAAGAGATGGTTCCAGGTGGCAGAGTTTTTTCATCTGTGCCACTGATCACAGACAGGTAATTCATTTTCTCACTTCAGCTTGACCTAAACTTGTTCATAAATTTCATATGAAAAATCCTGAAGAGATGTTGACTGAATTAGTATAATAGCAGTTCCAAAACAAAATCTGTGCGTACTTTTCCATAAAGTTCTTCAGCATTTTTTAAAATGAGATCCTGCTGTATTGAGAGAAGCAGAATGAGATGGCTTGGTCTCAATTTGCATGTGATGTGTTACAGTAAGTTACACAGGAGCTCTTTCACTGGAGGTGGAATTAGCATGGAGCTGAGAGCCAGGCTGACCAGCTTTAGCTGTACTTAGAAATGTGAAATTAATTCCTTGTCTGCTTTTGATGAAAGGAGTAGAAGGCGCTCATGAGCAGAGAACTTTTCTACCTGTCATTGTAACTTCAATGGTCAACCTTGACCAATACGTGGAAGTGCTGTGTGAAGTGAGGTCTGACAGTGGAGAAGCCCAGGTTGCTACCTGCCAGCCACTAGATGTCCCTCCTGCCTTATCTGAGTGGCGTGGAGCTGGATGAAGTCAAGCCTCAATGTTAACTAATTTATTCAGAACAGCCAACAGAAAATAAACTTTTAAAAATAATTTTTGAAGAACCACCAGAGATGATTAATGAGAAGTTTGATTTTTTTCCCCCACTAGCTGGTCTTCTAAAAAGACATATTCAGATTCACATCTGGGAATTCTGGAATAAAAATACCAAGGTTTAGTATTTTCTGCAGCACCGTAAAGTTTTTTCAACAGATGCAGCTGGCAGACTTGATGTATTTTATTTAATCAGACCAGTGAGGGAGTGAATGACTCTGCAAACTGGAGATTAGTAGTATAAGTTCCCAGCAGTCTTCCTTCAAAATAAACTTCCTCTTAATTTCACAGAGCGCACAGAGGCTGAGAACATGAACCTGGTATCTCTCCAAATTCTGCAGGAGGCAGAAATAAAATGAAAGTGTTCTTTGCCTGCTTAATGGAAACAATGTTTAAATTGGGATTTTGTTTTTTAATTCAGTGGGGGAGATTTGAGAAGTGAAATACTGAAATTTCAAATGCCTTTACTAAAAAGAAAGAGAATCTTGGAAGTAGGAGTAGGGAGAAACAAAGATGGGCTTGCTCAGCCTGGAGAAGAGAAGGCTGTGAGGAGACCTCATTGCAGCTGTCCAGTGTTTAAGAGGGATTATAAAAAGGAAAGGAATCAGCTTTTTACTCGGGTAGGTAGAGATAGGACAAGGGGAGGGGTTTTAAGTTTAAGGAGGGGAGGTTTAGATTGGATGTCAGGGGAAGCTCTTCACAGAGAGTGGTGAGGTGCTGTCACAGCTGCCCAGAGAGGTTGCGGATGCTCCATCCCTGGAGGTGTTCAAGGCCAGGCTGGATAAGGCTCTGTGCAACCTGGGTAGTACCAGATCTGGAGGGTGGTGGCCCTGCCTGTGGCAGGGGAATTGGAACTTGATGATCCTCGGTGTCCCTTCCAACCCCAGGTGTTCTGTGATTCTCTAATTCTATGAAGGCTTAGCTACAAAAGAGAAGTGTTACAATAGCAACACCTTCCTCCTTTCTTCCATCAGGGACAGTTTAGTTCTGTTACCAGAGTATTTGCCTGGGATGTGAGATAACAGCTAATGCTTTCTGTGCCTAATGAGGAACATGGATAGAAAGCTTGTATCTTATGTCATCAGCTATGTAGATCTGAATTAATCAGTGGAGAAATGATTTCCTGGAAATTCTTTACACAGTTTCGTCTAAATGAATATAAGGCATGTCCAGCTCAGAGACATACGTTAATTTTATTACAGGCACCAGTTTGAGGCTGAGTCATCCTCTGGAACTGCTTGTCTTCCTTTCTAATTATGAGGCTGGCTTGGACTAGACATCTGCTCGTTACCTTACTAAAGTGAAATCCAATCTTAATGCAGTATTTGACATTAGAAAAGGCTGGGATTTGAATCCTGAGATCCTGAATTCCATAGCATTACTGTAGTTGCAAGGTGAGGCTTCCTTTTGATCGCTGCTCTTGTCCTCATTTCTAGGACAGTGAGTCCAGAAATGATGCAAGAAAAACATGCTAGACAGGAAGGGGGTGGGCAGGTTGATATGAAAAGATGAGGCAGAAAGAGGCTGGAAGAAGTGGAGCAGTGGACATGGACAAACTGGCAGAGGTGAGCAAAAAGGCAGAAGCCTTAAGCATGGGCTTTTTTCCTGCCCTAGTCTGTTGCCTGACATGACAGATTGCTGAGTTTTATACTTCAGCTGCCAGAAGATGTATAGGAAATCCCTGTCCAATGCAGCTCCCAGCTGGTTTCCACTCTACTTGTTCTCCCAGCTTGGTGATGTTCTGCTTTCTAAATTCAGATGGAAGAAGCTGTACAGTAGATCTAAAAGTTCCAGTTAAGAAGCCTCTCTGGGTGTCAACATGATGGAGATTTTTATCTAGAAAAAAAGCATTAAAAACTATTAAAGATGGAGTAATCCTCAGCTCCATCACAGTGCTCCTTGCTGCTCTTACGAAAGCACCAACAAACCGTAATTTCATCACTTTCTGACTCTGAGCAGCTGCATGATTTCAGAACCCTCATGTTCTCCTCAGCTGGGTGTAGGCTGGCCCTTTCTTGTCTCAGTGGCTGCGGAGGCAGCAGATTTAGGATGAGCAGTGCAAGAGGTGGTTAAGGATAGGTCAGCTCATTCTTTAAAGGGTAAATCCAGTACTGAACATCTATTTATTTGTCCTTAAGCACTAGTCAAGACACTGAAATTCGGAGGAGAACTGTTGGCGAAAACCTGCAAGTCTCGGCCCACAAAGAAGAGTCGATGAAGTCGGAAAGCATAGAAGAGGATGATGAGAACATGATGACAACTTGGAAGCCATTTCTAGTGAATATATGCATGTTCACTTTCCTCACAGCAGGAGCTTATCTCTGCTACAGGGTATGTTTTCACTGATGGACATGCCAGCACAACTGACCCTGCAGAAAACACCAACGATTTGATCGGTTTGTAATAAGCTTCTGTACAAGAAAGCTTCTTGAGGCACGTGAGCCTTATCTCAGCAGAGATAGATCTTAAGTTGAAAGGCCAGAACTTTGGTTAGGGCTTAAAGAGAGAATTGATGCACTAGGGTTTCAGCTAGCCCTGTGGTCCCAAGAACATGATATTCTAATCTCAGGGCCTTAAAATATTCAGGAGTAAGCAGAGAAAATGCCAAATAGTCCGTTTTTCTTTTTTTCTTCCTTTTTTTTTTTTTTTTTTTTTTTTACTAAATAATAGAATTACAACACATTGTTGTTTTTAGCCTTTTTTAAAAAGCCAGTTCTTTTTCTTTTGTGTTTCAGAAAAGCTAGGCACAAGCGAAACTTGCTTGTATTCTCCAAGTGTTGTAACCAAATACATCACTTACGTCATTGAGTTCCCAAAAAAAAAAGAAAAACAAACCCACATACCTGAAGAATGTAAGCCTTTTGGAAGGGGTAGGGGGCAGCTATGACTGGGTGGGTTTTTGGTTTGGTTTTATTTCTAACTTGCTTCATTTGTTAAAGACTGAGTGAGTTGTGGGCAGTGCCTGTGGTATTGATGTATTTAATCTTGGGAAAACTTTTCTGAAAGAGCTTATTGTTTTACGTTGTTTATAGAAACAGGCTTCTGCATTTGCTCAGGGTATGCCAACATGTCCAGCTCTTTTTCTTTTTTCTTTTTTTTAAAGAAATGTATCTTCTCATTGACTTTTGTTGCGCTCTACTTGCACATATACCTATTTACATTGCACCATCCTTTGTAAAGCTGTTTTTACATTTGTATTCTGGGTTAGGAGAAATTGAGGGGAGGGAAAGAAACAGGAAAGAAAATTCAACCAAAACATGTCCACCAGCATTTTGAAGCTGTTCAGTTGGCATTCAGAAGGACCAGTTCATAAGCCTCATCATTTGGAATGTAAAATGCAGTTTCAGTCTACATCTGCTTCATAAGGAACAGTGTGCTTTGTGCCACGGCCGGGAGGTTGTGTGCTCAGAGGCATTGCAGGTAAGCATGGAAAGCACGTCAGGAAAACCAGAGCCTCAATCCTGTGGCAGCTTCCTTAAGACAGAAAGTTCAACAGAAGACATGTTGGTCTCAGAACGCATCAGCTGGCTGTTGATGCAAACATTTGTGTGTTTTGCTTATTTTAAAGCAAAGATTTAGAATACTGGTGTATTTGGCTGAAGAGAAGCTGTTGGGTGACCGCGGGACAGAGGTGTGTGTGGATAAGCCTGGCACCTCTGCAGACACGGATGTTGCTGTCCTCAGTAACGTGGGCTGAGATGGGTGGTTTTGTTCTGTGCCGTGCTGTGTCAGGGGTTTGCTCAGCTGGAGCCCAGCACTTGAATAATCTGAGTGCTTGCAAATGAAGATTTGGGTGCATTGGTAGAATTGTGACTGGAAGCTTGCGTTACACTGAGCAGCAGTCTTAGTCAATGCTGCTCCTCACATTAGTACCAAATTATTACAACTTAAACAGTAATAGGGAAGAATTATTTGCTGATGTCATGGAACAGAAGAGTTAAATTCACTACTAAAAGCTGTGGTGAATGAAACCAAACCATGTTGGCTGATCTGCAACAGCGTTGCTAATCAGTTCCTTTTGTTTTTAAATGCTTTATGGCACTTAACCACCATTCTCAGTGCAAACATCACTATGGAGTATCTTAAAGTCTTTCCACTCCATGTTTTTCATTTTTGCAAAGCTGTCTGTAGGTGCAGCTCTTTTCCTTCGGTGAATAAGGAGGTGAAGTGGGGAGCTGTTTCTTTTCTGTCTTTTGTTAAGCTTGCATCAAGGGCTTTTCACAAGTACAATATTAAATCCTCAGGTAGTACTGGGAATGGATACTTCACCTGTGGGATTGTTGGTCAGACCAACAGTCTGTACTTTCCAGTACTGGAAAGGAGGAATGCTGTAACCAGTCAATATCTGGTGGTATTACTGGAATCGTGAAAAATGAGTGTAGGAAAATGGTAATATATAATGGCTCATCTGTGTATTTAAGATACAGCGTGTGATTGCTTTCTCTCCACTGTTCTCTCCGTCATTTGGTAGAACATTGTTCTAAAGCAACATTCATACATCATTTGTATTAGAATGCATGTAAAGTCTTCTAGTGTCCTGATTAAATACCATGTGCTTGAAAGGTGAAGGAAGTTCTATTTCTGCTTACTGATGTGCCCAAATTATATTTGCATGAACTGATCATTAAGTGACTGTGGTTCAAAGGCTGCTGCTGAAAGCATCTTCGTTCAGCGGTAGATGGACTTGGTGTTTATCAGACAACATGTACTCGCCTGATCCTTGGCATGACCTCCTATTAAATTTCTGCGTATTCAGCGTAACCTGGTTGTTAGCATGGTTCATTTCAGCTGAGTGAGTATAGTACAGACATTCCAGAGTGCGTGGTAAGCTGTATTCACACCTCACCTCTGCTATGGGTGGCAAGCAGCAGTTGGTGACTCTGGGGGGGACTTGCTGTGCTGCCTTCAGAGCTGCACTGGAGGACAAAGAACCACCTTTTTTTGCAAGACTGCCATAGTTGCTTTGCAAAGACACAGGTTCTTAAATGGTGTGATTCTCCTCAAAAAAAAAAGCCAAACAGAAAACAAACTGTCCTGTTCCCAAGAAGGGATGTTTAGAACGGTAGCATGGGGAGGAAAGTAAAGCATCCTCCCTTTGAATCCAGCATCCAGTTGCACCGTGCTTACAAATTACTGCAGTATGAGAACGTTCCTGCAGAGGAAGTTCTGAACACCCTCTCTTCTGCCTGTGTATTTTTCTTGTTTCTGCCACCCGTTCCAAATTCAGGAGAACTTGTGCTGTCCCTGTGAGGTGTGGATAGAGCTTATAATACTGAACTGTAAACATTTTTGTTTTGGTGTCCTGTATGTGTACGTAGTAGTTTCGGTGTGTATATACAGTAGCATTTCAAAGTGGGTGTATTGGTTAACCTGTTCTTGGAAAATGGACAAATATCCATGTTAAACTTGTTAGAAAGTTAGTGAGCTGCTCTGCTATCTTGCCTTAAGCAAATATTTACGCATCAGGTCTTTCTTTTTTTACAGATCACCATAGAATAAACTTTTTTAAAAAAATAAAAACCAAAAAAGTTAAATGTTTTGGTATAACACATTTTCAGGTATTTTGTCTTTTGTGTAAGTCACTGCAACGACCTCAGAAGTTATAGTAAAACTGTACAGTTTTCTCAATTTCCCATACAAGTTTTCAGTTGCCATTTCAGTTGTAACAATAAAATTCTTTTTTTAAAGAACGTACCCGCGTCCCATCGCTGTGTGTTTCCTCAGAGCTGCCGGCGCCTGCTTTGAATTACTTGCAAGTCTGCACTGATAGTGTTTATTTCTCTTCCTGGAAAGGGCTTGAAGCGTTACTGTCAGAGCTCGCTTGTAGGTCAGAGCTCCAGGAAGAGGAGTGCCCCGTTCCGTGCCTCTCCCTGCCACGTTCATCCTCCCCTCCAACACTTTAGTACGTTGGATCAGGGATTGGGGTCATATACACATCACCGTGCCTCCGGTACAAGTTTGTGCAGGAGTTTCTGTTGTGCTTTAGCCAGGGAAGGACTACAGGATCGCAGCACTTCCATGCTCTTCGAATTAACGTAATTTTTGTTTAGATTTTTAAGAAAGCTACAACTGGAGAAGTGCTCGAGATTTTTCAGCGGTTCCACAAAGCGGCGCCGAAGCAGCTGCGGCAGCGCTGCACTCAGAGCCCGCCCCCCTCACCGCCCCTTCCAGCCAAGGGGAGGAGAGGAGTGGGCGGCAGCTGCCGGGGCTGCAGGGAACTTAGCGGGGAACGCCTGTCCCTGCTTGGAAATAAATCTGCAAATGAAAAGCAGAGTTACAAAATCTATGAGCGACCGCCTCTGAGTGCGGTTAAAGCTTGCTATGCGGCAGCATGACCTGAACTCCGCAGTTCAGAGCTCAGGAGAGAAGAGCTGCGGGGTTTCAGGATGCTGCACGTTCCAAGGCAATACTGATAGCACAGCAGCAGCCCAGCCTGCTTGGACTGCACAAGCCTGAAGCTGGCAGAGCAGATAGGACGGGGTGGATGAAGTATATAGTGGACACACAGCCTGGCTTGGAATGCAGAACCTAAATTGCTGTTCAGATGCACCTCTCCCCATCGCTCTGTCCATACGGCCACATGAAGGACGTGCAGGGTTTGTCTCAAAAGTTTTATTAGAAGTCCAGAAAGTATGAAATCCAACAAATAAATACTGAATAGAAAAAGTGTTATATATAAAATATATACACACAAGCCTTTTCAAGTATTTTACCTGTAGCCAGACTTCACATCATGGTTACCACTTTCTCCTGCACTAAGCGGAGAGTAAGGAGCCTGGCAGTGGGCATGTGATTATACAAACCTTGACGTATGGCTAAAGGAAGAAAATGCTTTTTTTCCTAAAAAGCTTACACAGCTCTGCCTGTATGGCAGTCTGATTTGTACATGGCTAATACGATAAATAACTTCCCCTTGTCAGCTGCAGAGGATATACACTATTTGTCCTTGCCAATCCCTGCTCAAGAAGCCTGTCCTACGTTGCACTGATTTAAAAAAAAAAAAAAAAAGCTTTTGAAACAAGGAGCCATTGTTCCTTCTGCAGCAAAATTCTATTAAAAAAAGAGAAACCAGCAAGCAATACTGCTAGATTTTCTAATTCACATGGCAGCTGATGTAAACAACTGGCTGTCAGCAAGGTTCTAGATGGATTATTGGAGCTCCATCATTTCATTCTTTGCAGAAATGCAAACAGAACAGATGGCACACAACTGAGTTTGTGTGGGCGCAGCCAGTTCTGTGACGTAGGCTTCAATCATGCTGCAGCCTGGTTTGACATTCTTACGGACCCCAGTTTGTTTTTTCTTCAGCATTTCAGATTATCAATACTGAAAGTGAGAATAAAAAACAAAGATTCCAGTCTATTTGATTTAGATTGCAAACTGTGTCCACCTTGGAAACAAAACTACTGTCAGTAGGCAGCATGTACATAGCAGAGTGAAAGTAAAGATGCTGATAAGCAACAAAAGTAAACCCTTGGGTACCCATAAGTAGCTGTGAGGAAAGAATGACTTAGCTCCTTATACTCCACTACTAGAATACTGTGATCTCAATTTCAGCCTCCTGCTGCACAGCATCCCTCAATTCACAGCAAATCCTGTCCATTTTCTCAAAGGCTTGTCGTCCCTTTTCACCTATGAAGAAAGAAAACACATCTCACACTGAGGAAAACAAAGCAGTCAGAAACAACCTGAGAAAAGCAGTAGTGAGAAATACTTCTGTTGTGACTTTGTACAGAACTAATTAGGACTCTCAGTAGTGACAGATCTCTCTAAAGCAGTGATGTTCAAAGCCCTGCTACAAGTCACCATGGGAAAACTAAGTTTAAAAAATAATCAGGCTCTCTGTAAACATTTCCACATGATTAACAACATGGAGCATCACAATTGGAAAATGTGTTTTGTAATGCATGTGACTCTTAGTATTTCTGTGAAGTTAGTCTGGAGATTCTCAGAAGAGCATGACTCTTAATATTTTCAGGAAGAACAGAGCAGGGAAATTACCGCCATCTCCCAGATGACTGCATCCTCCCCGGGAGCTAAGCCTTTCAGGTTCTTATCCTAGACAATTCTCCTTTGCCTTCAGTAGAAGTACAAATACCAGCCAGTAGCAAAGAACCTCAAGATTTGACTAGCAGCTCAACTCCAAGGTACATTCACTGCATTCAGGTGAAGTAACACACACAGAACAATTCTGACTACACTTAATAACCCTCTGGTATTCAGAACAGAGCAGTTTGTAGAACAGGAATAGGAAAAATACAAGGAGCCAGTCCATTTGCAGGTGGCTAAAGGCAATCACCAGGCCAAAGTATTCTGTTGCTGTTGTGATACATAAAAGATCTTCCGTTTAGCTAATGTCACAGAGCTAGAACCAGTGTAATTTTAATCCCTTGGGTCCAAATAGCATTTTTACAAAAGGTACAAGGGGAAAATCGTTGATGCCAGTACTACCATTAGTAAGTACTCCAGCAGCACTGTCAGCAACTTAAGTGCTTATCTGCCATCCTTCAAAAAATTTAGTGGTTCTTAAAGCACCTTATCCTACAATAATCTTGGTCTGGTTTTACAAAGAGTAATAGAAGCCTTTGGTTGTTACGTGTGGCACAAAGTTGGTTACTGCATGTGGCCCCTTAATGGTATGAAATAGCCGTTCATGAAACACTCCCATTGTCTAGGATGTGTTCAGGCTGTACAACACAAGCAGAGCTTCAGACCTGTTCTGGTTTTGCACCATTTCACACTACTTTTTGGAATCTGCATTTTAAGTTGCATGAAGACTTACCAAAGGACAGCGTTGTTTCTCTGGCTGCATTCCTTACATCCTCTGTTTCAGACTGGCACAGGTGGGCAACCTGCTCAATACTCTCTATGCCCTATTTGAGAGAAGTGCAATGGTAGCCTATCAGCAAACATTTTGATGAACACTTTTCCAAAGCAAACTAACTCCCATTTCTTCTTGTGTCTGACTGTGATCTTTCTTTTCTCCCCTAAGGTATCAGCTTGCACTTATTTTTTCTGAGCATGATATCACTTCTATTTTATCCTTTCTCTCCTGTTTTAAGACATAGGAAAGTGTTAAAACTCTGGTCCCCAGTTCACTGCTTCAGTACTGTTAAATTAGCATAAAACAGTTGGGACCTTCACTGAAAAGTTGTGCCATGGCAACACTTGCTTAGCAGATCTGACTTTTAGAGTAAGACTTGCTTGTCAGGCCTATTTTATGGCTACGTTTGTACTATCAATAATCCTGTCAGTGCAAACTTATTACAATTGTTTATAATAGCAATACAAATACTATTTGTATTTTCTGACTATTATCAGCAGTTATTAAAATAAGATCAACTGATTTAACTTCTACAGTTAAAGAGTAAGAACTGACTCCACACATAGACGACTGCTTGTTCTCCTTCACACCAGATGTCCTCAGTCAGGCACTATCTGCTGTGGTAATGCTGGAGAAACTAGAAAGCACCCTTCTACCATTCTGCCATGCCTGTCAGATTAAACTGAGACACCCCTTCTACCTGCTGCTTTTTAATAACAGCAGTAATATTTTGGAACTCTGGAAGGCAAAGAATTCATTAATTCCAGATAAAAGAAAGATGAAAGATGAAATCCCCGTCAGATTTAAAAGCAATTTGCCAGACACGGCAAGAAACAAGTAGAGTTATAAATACTTACTCTGAGATTTTTAAGGGCCAAACACGCAGCTTGCTGAAGTCTTGTATCACAGCCAACTAAAACATCAGTGTAAAAAAGGAGAGCCTGAAAGATAAAAGTTTTATACCTCTCAGTATAGTCAAGCACTCAAATTCAGACCAACACTAGCTTTGTTTATCTGTGTGAAATTGAATAAAGGTTACAGAAAAATCACCTGAGCACTGACTTGGTTTCAGTTCAAGGTAATAGAAGTGCGCAGAGGGTAACAGTACTATTTCAAGACAAAACAAATAGCATGCATTTCAGCACCTAATTAGAAAAGCTGAGAAGAAGTAAGTTTTAACCTTTTCCCTAAAGTTCTTGTTTGCTGCTGCACGGGAGAGGCAGGATGTGGCTGCTTTGCTGACGCGGTGGTTGTCATCAAGCTGTAAAATCCCAAGTAGCCGCAAAGTCTGCGGTAGAGGCTGGAGCCGATTCAGACGCTTCCCTTTCAATTTTTTAAGGGTCTTCAGCCGTCCAGGGCACTGTAGCTCCTCAATTAGCATCACTGCATGTGAAAGGACTTAACATCACAACACGGTAAACGAAGACATTTCCACAGGATTAACTCCTCTCTAACTCTGCCTCCTTCAGCCACGGGAAGTTGTTCAAATGGTAAATAAGCATGCTAAGTATGGCAGGGAGCAAATCAGGATGACTGCCCCTTTGGCAACCCAAAGAAGTGCCTTCTTTCCCTTTCATTGTTTCATAGAGCAGTGACTGCTATTTCACAGCTCTAGCTCACAGGTACAACAAAGCCCTGCTCTGTAACAGGCCCAGGTGCATAGAGTACAACATACAGTGTAAGAAATCTCTGCACCTTTGGACATTACAACCACCAGAACATTCCTAAAATAAGGACGAGACAATCAAGCATAATACTTCTTTTAAACAGCTCAGAAAGATCGAGCTGCATCAGTTGAGAAAAGCATGCCTCTCTTCAGAAAGAAGAAATGAGACACTAGATTGGCAATTTGAAGAATATTACGGATCTTTTTCACCAGTGATGCACAAGTTCTCAGTCTCCTAACAGATAAATAATTTCCACCAAAATAAGACTAAAGACACAGCCAATATCAGGATCATTTTGAAAATAATTTTCTAACACAGACAAAGCTTAAAGTGCCTTCATGCTGTTAAGTTCAGCCAGACACTGGCTGCCTCTGAGAACTCATGCGTTAGTAAGCTCTGAAATGTGATCGCTTTTGTGTCTGTCATCGCTGCGGATACAGTCACACAGAGCTACAGGCAGTTATCCAGTCCTTTAATCTAGACGTAGATTGTTGCTAAACCAGTTTCTGTTTAAATTTCAGGATATCTCAGAAACCCCCCCCTCCTTTTTTTTTTTTTTTTTTTTTGGACACTTATGATGAACTTTTTTTTTTCACACCTGTTTTGTTTCTACCTGCTCAGATGTGAGAGTGAAGCATCTCTGTCCTATTTGTGTTAAAATTGTGTGGTCATAAGAGGAACTAAAACAAATTGGCAGTGCAGTGCTGGGCTGTTCTCTGCTCTGGAAGTTGATCTGCACCAGTGAAGTTGATCTGAACCTGTGCCTAGTGCTGCCATTACCTTCTTTAGCAAGTCTTCCTACGTGTTTTTCCAGGCTTGTAATCCGGTGTTTCTCCAGGTAGCTGTAAAATTGGAATAAAGTAACTGGTTCTGTTTGGAGATATGGAGAAGGCAGCAAGCCATCACAGGTGACGATCTGCTCTAGCAGTCTTCGCAAAACTGAAAGTAACAAAAAAGAACAAATGAATAAAGGAAATGCTGCAGAGCTGCCAAAACAAGGTGTTCTTTAAATGCGTAAGGATAATTTTCTCTCTTGTGATAAGATTCAACTGAAGCAGCCTTTGGCTCAAGGAACAGAGTGGTACCTGCTTCTAATTGGCCAGGGTACTTTTCCTTCACTTTGACTGCCAACGTGTACTTCAGTACGTGACGGAATCTTTCTGCTGAAGCAAAGAAGATACTGCCAGGTTCTGCAACATCACTCCAGATCTTCAGATAGTGCTTCTTCTTCTTAGTCTTCTGAATAACTGTAAATCATAGTTTAGGAAGTTAGTGAGCTTTAGCAGATTTTGCATTTTACATGAGAATTAGGCACCTGATGCCCATCTAGATACGTGTTCACATAAATTAAATTTGCGTTATATAGATGGCTGTGTTCAAAGCTGGAGGTTTGCTGCCTGTATTTTAATGTCTGCGATCACCCATGTTGGCAAGCTTGGATTGTGGCCTCAAACTGTCATAAGAAGACCTGAATGAGATGCCTTAGCAAAGCTCTATTGCCCTTTGGATCATCATTCATTTTTCCCTATCATCAGAGTCAAGTTGCAAAAGAATCTTCTGTGAGTTTAACTGTTTTCACTTCTACCAGCTAGAGGCAGAACTTCCCAGCATTTCAGAAGTTCTTCATTACGTACCCTCACAAGAGGAAAATACTGAACCTACGTATATAGGCTGAAGGAGACTTTCTTCCATCAAACACTTTATAAAAGCAATATCCTGCAGTTTCTTGGTATCACTTAACCCCTATCACCTCTTCTTTGCAGAAAGAGGTTGAATTTCTGCTCTGCATTTAGGTCTCCTGCACTTCCACCGTGTTTTGCTACAGGCTCTTCTGAGCCTTGCTCTGAGGATCCCTCTATTTTCACATCCTTCAGATCAAATGTGTCAGCAAATACTTCCGGCTAAAATCTGCATTTCTTTCTCTGCACCTTACAAAGACGAGAACAAAAGCCTTTGAAGTCTCCCACTGTGCTCTTATTGTTTTGTTTTCTCCAGCAGTTAATGGAAAGAATAGGGCAAGATCACTGTACACCAAACTATTCTTTCTAATGCATACAAAAGCAAAACAGGTTAGTAAGCTAAGTAAAATAATAAATGACTTTATCAATGCTATTTTGCTGTTCTCTGCAAGTTCCATTGTCTGTAACACACCCCTATTTCTAAGGCACACCACACCATTCAGCTGTTTCATGAGCCAGACTTCAATTTTTTATTTCCTTACAAAAGGAAAACAAATCGTGGCCTCTGTTTTCTCAAAAATAAATAAATAAATACATACATAAAATTAGAAATTATCTGTAAGAGCTTTTTAAATTATGCGAATATTTGTAAAGAATTTAAAAAGAAACTCTGACGTGTCTGGGAAAGCTCAAGGTCTCCCTGTAGCTCTCACATCCCTGGCAATACGCATTTACTCACTTTCTTCAACAGACAAATCCAAGACATCCCCCAGGACTCGCAACTGCTCTGACACTTCTTCCAAAACATTCTCTTGGATGATCTGGGCTACATTTGGTGACCTCAGTTTCTGAAATGCAACATGCTCATCTCAGTAGCTGAAACAAAGGCAGCATCAAGCTCAAGATGAATATTTGTTTCATAGAAGCACATATCTAAAGTCTGCAAGAAAACACCAGATTCTCTCCAAAGACCACTACTCATCACAGCACGGCCTTGTTTCTGAGCACAAAGCTGACAAGCAGAACAGGATAAAGTGACATCCTACTGGAAAAGGCTGTCCAGCATTCCAGATCCATGCCTGCCTCATCCACTGACAACCGTGAAGCAGATCAATACTAAAAGTTGCACTGTACTCTGCAGGCCACGCAAAGCAGATGACAAAATTTGCTTTGAGCACTGTAACTGAATTAGTTGGTGGACAAAGTCTCAGAGAGAGAAATACTCTTTTTTTCCCCGAGTGCCACCACTTTCTCCCTAGAGCTAGGGGTTTTTCCATTCGCAAAGAAAAAAAAAACAAAAAACAAAAAACAGTTCACCTGTTACCAACACAAAATTCAACTCAAACCAGCCTCCTGCAGCCTGCTTTAGTTACCAGAAGTTCAAGGAAACCAAGAGGCTGTAAAAAGACAGCCGTTGGATGACATTTGCATGACATCTTCTGTGCACATCCGCATATACACTGCTGCACTGCTGGAACTCAAATGCTATTCTGAATCTTTCTGCTTTTGAAAAAGAACCAGCTACACATTCATTTTTATCTGTACTCAAAAATCAACAGCTACAACGATGACCTCAGAATCCCATCAGCTATTTCCTACCTGCAGAAGAGCTTTGCACAGCTTCAGATGAGTTATTAAAAGTACATCTAAGTTGTCATCTCCAGTAGTTACATCTCTTGTTTCTGTTTTCACATCACAGCTCAGGGACTGAAATGTGTTGTCATTGTATGTGCTGCTTTGAAGAGGAAAGAAGGAATTAAAACATGACCTCATATTACCAAATCAGGATGAAGACATGCATTCTCACTAGAGTGCAACCCTCATTTTTGCAAGTTCAAATAAGTTGCAGAAACATAAACCAGGCGGCATTTAAGACACAAAAGCACTTCTTAGTGCATTGATAACACTTCTTAGAGAACATGAGGGCTATTTCTAGAGCTAGAAATAAACTGCACAACAGTAAAATCAGGTCAGTTGCTCCCAGAAAATTCTGTTTTGGAGAACCAATAATAGAAAAATGCTTCATATAAATAGAAAAAGAAAGCGTGACTTGAGATAACGGGTCATTTGAGTCAAAATCCCTTGCTTTACTCCCAGTTTGATGACACTGGGAGTGTAACAACTCTCCAAGGACCAGGTCACAGCTCTGGAACACAAGTTCCAGCGCACACAACTTGGAGAATACAAAAAGAACACTCAAAAAAACAGGTAGAAGAGCTTGTAAGACATATATAGCTCTCTCCCTCACTGGTGCAGGACTGTTCAAGGCTATCCAGACAACCCTGCTTGTAGTACTCTTGCATATTAGGCATTCCATCACATCCCAAGGGTATCATTCTCCAATGTTTTTCGTATGTTCAGTTCAAGCTTCCTACTGTTTCAGTCTGGCATTCTGAATTATGAATCTCAGAATATTTTAAAAAATAAATTGTTTCTATCTTAGATGTTCACACTTTTAGCACCTCAGTACAACCTGTACTAAGCCAAACATAGTCTATCAGTAAGTGTTCTGGGATCACCTTTGCTTTTCCCTTTACCTTGCCACCTACAGTGAAGCGCTGCAGACACCTACCTGATACTGGCTGTTCTTATGCTTCCAAATAATGAAACCTCATCAGCACTACAGTCAGCATTTAAGAAGTTAAAACTTTCCAGCACCGTCTCCACCATTAAACTTTCCACAGATGAATGTTTGTGATGAAGTGTCCTTAGCTTTTAAAAATGAAGGGAAAAATATTGTTATTTGCAGATATTAAATCATTTTACACAATTTTTTGATTGATTTTTCAAATTGCTCTTACTAACAAACCAATTTCCTTCTTTTTTAATTTTATTCTTAACATATCAGAAGAGTGAGTTGTTGGTACACCACTGATCCCAAAATACAGTTGCTGATTAATTTCACAGTGTGCATCAGCATTTTCATTTGCATTCTTCTTTGTATTTCCACATCTCTTAAGTTTGGCACAAGAGCTGACTTTTCTGTATCTCTTGCCATTAGTGTAGATCTAGAAGTAGCAAGCTGAAGGCTCTGCTGCATGACAGCATAGCGTCTGTCTTAATTTCAGCTGGGACAGAGTTGTTTTTTGAAGGTCTGTGTGGTGCTTGGCTACCTGTCAAGTTAAACTACAATAGTACCCAAGAACTTAAACTTCAGTGTGGATTTCATGGGGCCACTAACATTCTCCCCCTGGAAAAATCTGCTTTGGGAATATTTGCTTTGTTCTTTTTTTTTTTTAAATTCCTATAACTGAAGTGATTATATTGAGGTAGAAAGTCAGTGCAGCGCTGTTAATGACATTTGCTACTTCAGATCCCAGATGAAGTCTTACAGCATCTTGTCTCCCAAGTCTGCATGCTGGTCCACACACTAAGATGCTAGGAAATTTACAATATAACCCAATGCTTGCATAAAGCTCTTCTGCAGGATTTTTCCTCTAAGTAAAAGTTTCCAGCAACATATGGTTAAAAAATTCACTTGACAGATTGAACTGCCTACAAAGACTAGGTCATGAGAAATTTTGTGTGGCAAATAAATTAGAAACAAAATACAGGGACTCTGACGTGTAGTCAAGATCCTGTTTGCGTTTAACCCAGATGAGCTTCCACTTCGACTACTTGCAGTTTCTTAATTTCTTTTGACAGATTATTGACCTCTGCATAGCATTTGGCCACCATCCCTGAGAGATGCAGCACAGTACTATTGTGCAGTCAGCTCTGGAGACTGTCTTTTCTGACTAGGGCCTGACCCCTGGTGGCCAGACTTATTTTTTAGGAACATGCCATTGATACAACCCAATGTCAAATCCACTACAGGGTCACAAAATTTTAACCTCTTAGGAATAACACTGAAAACTACATCACCTGCCAGTGTTAAAACATTACCATACCTTTAATTTATCCCTCAAAGTTAAAACTTGGTATTCCAACTTCTCCAGCTGGGCTTGACCAACACCATGGAATTTTAGCAAATTAAACACTTCTTGGAGAGTCTTGTCAATTGACTTTGTACATCCATCCAGTTTTACATCATTTGCAGCATTCAAGCTTCTCTGGCTAATGCTTTCTTGTTCTGTCAGATGGCGACTTCTGGTCTGGTTTAAACTTCTACCGCCTTTTCCACGACTCAGGAAACTAGATGGGTTACTTGAGAATGTGTCCACACATGGAGTCTTCTTCAGAATATCTAGAGTTGCATGATTTGGAAGAGGCTTTTGCTCTTCTGCACAAGTCTCTTGAATAATCATCAATGGCAGTGTCCTATGGTCTAGAGCTGGAAGTGTAGTTCTGGATTCTGTCCCTCTCTGATCCTCAGAGCTGAACGAGTCTCCTTCACTTGTCTCTGCAGGACTGTGAGGTTTACTTCTCTCGTGTGTACCAAAATCACAGGCAGCCAAGTAACTCAATATGCTAGGAGGCTGAGCTTCACCACTTACATCCCCTTGGTTCTGTCTTTGTTGCAAAACAGACTGCAAACAAATTCATAAGTGAGCACATATACAACCGAAAAGCATGACATGCCATCCAGGATGCATAACCATGGTTTCCTGTTCTTAAAAACAAATGCATTCAAACTCATCAAAAAACCACTGGGCCATTCTGCATAGAGGAACTATGCTGCATAGACTGGACAGAGGAAACCAACATAACAATGTGGTAAGAGCCTACTGAAAGAATTAAATAAGAAGAATGGAACAGTTCTGTTGGAATGGGACTACAAAGATCAAGTCCAACTGCCTGACCACTTCAGGGCTAACCAAAATGTGAAACATATTATTAATGGCATTGTCCAAATGCTCCTTGAACACTGACAGGAATGGGACATCAACTACCTTGATGCGAAGCCTGTAGTAACTCAAGTAATAACTACATGTTACCAGATGAAAGTTACCAGGACAAGCGTAAAACCAGTTTGGAAAGAGTATGTTGCAAAGCTTCTTTCTTGTCACATCAGCTCAGCACAAGACGTGAATATAGTGGTTAGAGGAAAGATTCATTTTTAAGAGTCCAGCAGACCCTACACATAAGCCTTTCTAATGTTGACAACACATTCTGCTGCCTTACTGAGGTGCCAAAAGTGACTTAGACCTGATTTTATGAGAACGTATAGATGGTGTTATCACTATATAAGATCTATGGTAGAATTGACAGGAATACATAGTACAACCATTACATTAAAACTTCCTGAAAGCATGGAAAGGTTTTTCCTACTCCCTTTGGGCTACACCTGGCAAAAAGTAAGCTCGAGAAAGAAGGCACTTAGTTTTACAGAGCAATTCTAAGATAATGTTCTGCACTAAGGCTACCGAGACTGGTTCCTAGTGCAATTCCCACCATAGAGTATTAGAACATGTGCCCACATCCCTACCATTCTGACCGCCAAGAGAAATATTTCACAGGGATTTCATTTCTTCTACAGAATCTAAAGTGAAGCTCCAAGTAATAGGAGTAAAAATAAAAATAAACCACTCTTGCTCTGGAATGTCATGTTTCCACATTTCTGAGTGTGATCTTCAATAGCCTAATCAAATCTACAAACAGTAGATTCTAGATCTATGCTTTGCATTTTGCCTTCCTCTGCATACTCACCAGGTAGTACTTCTCTCTGAAGCTGGGAGTATTTGGAGGGGTCCAGTTGTACAGAGAGCTCTTCCTGCTACCCACAGAAAACTTGGATGTGGTTCCAGGTGACAGGAACAGGTTCTCTGCATCAAAGGGGCTGTAGCAGAAGATACAAAGACCAACCTGTCAGTAAGACCAGAAAGTACAGCTATGCTTAGCATCAGGAACAGCTGTTAGGATTGGAATTGTGACATTTAGTAAACAGCAGAGGGAATAAAGGGAAAGAAAGACTGACTTCCTCTTTGACCAGTATCTTTGATCACACCAGCTGAAAAAGAAATAGGCAGAAATACTGCTCATCATATACAAAAATCAAAACACCCTTTAGAAACCTGTGTCACAGTCTTTGGAAGACCAGTCCGACAGGCTGCAAAGTCTGATGAGTCCTCTGTCCTGCTACATTTTCCTACATAGACACCAGTGCTGGCAAGTATGGCACAGTGCTGGCTCACAGTCATCCTCCTGTGGACCCCATGGTCCCTTTCTTCTATGCTGCTCTCCAACAGGTCAGTTCCCAACCTGTACCAGTACCTGCGGCTGTTCCTGCCCAGATGTGAGACTCTACACTTGCCTTTGTTATACTTCATTCTCCCCACCCAACTCCCCAGCCTGACTAGGTCTTGCTGCATGGAGCAGACCCTTCTGGTGTGTCAGCCACTTCCAGTTTTGTATCAACACAAAATTGCCAACATAAATCCTCTGCACAGGTTAGAAGCACGCAGAAGTTCCATTATTAAAGTTGAAATGAAGAACAAGTCTTTTGATCATCCTCTGTGACCATGTTGTTTGAAATAGAGGCCAATCATTTCCTTTTCATGCTCTCCACAGCCTACCATATACCTAAACAGTATCATCCATCAACACCTTTTCAAGCCTGAAAAAGCTATTTGACTTCTTGAGATAAAGGTGACTCCATATCTCTCTTATCACCTTTGTTGTCTCCGTTCAATTTCTAAACTGCCAAACACATGTTGCTCTTCAGTTATGACTAATTACAATATTGGCACTAAATATACGACGTCTAATGCCTTCATTAAGGATAACATTGATGTAGTTCATGGCACTCCTTTAGCTTGCCTTAGCACAATTGCAGGGCTTCAAGCATTCAGGTCCAAAACACACATGCCCGGCCTGACCTTGAAGGGGTTCACAATTCATCAGAGCTCAGGTTTCCTACATTTAACCTCCCATGACATCAGAAGCTCCTCAGAAGAGGCTCCTCAGCCTTACCAGTGCATGAATAATAGCAAGATAAATGTTATCAAAACCCCTAATCCTGGGAAGGGTGAAACACTTGGTGTTTCCACTATTTTATCATCCTTCCACATTTTTTTGTTAGTTGCATACAGAGGACTGTCCCTGAATTACATTCTTAGACAAATGTAAGTAATCAGGCAAAACACTGAAGAGTTGAACTCAACTCTATCTTCATCTCCAGAGGTTTTAAGCTCCTTTCTCTCAATGCCAGGACAATACCCTAATGAGTCTCTGTCCACCCACTCTGTGCATTAAATATCTACAGGGCCAGAAAGGCACTTGGTGGATAGATGCATCTGAATTTTACTATTAAGTCAGCTTGGATTAATGCGAGCCTGAATCCACAATAGTTTTGGTTGAATGGATAAAGCTTACTTATCAGCAGAACACAACACTCATTTTTTCCCCTCCTTATTGAACATATGTGAAAACAACAATGCGATTTTAACAGAGTGATCATAGTTCAGCTTCTACAGTTCATCAAAGCATAAGAGTACAAATGTTAAAGGCTAGTACAGCTTGTTATAGGACATGCTTTGAAACATCATTTGCCTTGAGCGCCCAGCATTGGACTGCTGCCTAAAGATATGCAGGTGAGTATTTATTCACATAAGCTTCTATCCATATGAGAAAGCCTGGCAGCAGGGATGTAAAAAACTACCTTCAACAAAATAAAATCATATATTTCCTTTTAAGTTTTGTTTTCCTCCTGCTCAGGAACCCTTGTGAACCAGGCCAGCATATATCCAAAGCAGGCTGAAATTAGAGGAGTTATTTTGGCTGGCTAGAACCCTTAGATTTCAGCACAGGGCACTAGCTGAAGTTTTCAGAAGAGAATACAGGCTTTCCTTTTGTCATTCACGACTGAGAATTCAGACTGCTGTTTAGGTTGGTGGAAATAAAAAGACAAAACTAATGTATTCTGCCAAACTAGCCAGCAAAGCAATTCTGTAATAGGCCCAAGCTCATTCGTGCTCCTCATAGCATGACCTACAAAAGAGCTGAAGGAACTTTTCTTAGAGGCCACAAGGCTATCAGTCTAGTTAAAGAAAATACACGTTTAGAAGTAGAAGCGTGATGTACATTTCAGTCTTTTTTGCAAAAGAGGTCCATAGCGAAAGTTTGCTTTGCAGGGATGTTTGGGCATAGCAGATAGCTTTGTTCAGTTATTCCTACACAAAAGAAACAGGCATACTTTGAGTGTTCTCTTAAAAATAGAAATACCCTCAATTACCGTCATCCAACTTCTTTTTTGTAAAGACCTTCATCAGACAGACTCTCAAAGTGGAGAAGTCTGCCAGTTCTGTGCAGAAGTGCCCTGGAGAATCTAGTTGGTAGAGTACCAAGGCATTTCACAAGACTTAAAGCAGAGATGCACAGTTGGAATATTCTCATAGACTAAGAAATTTCCAAGTGGGGATTAACGCCCAAAGAAAGTGCATCACCACTAGCCCTGCTCCCAGCTCAGACGTTGCCAACTTTAAACAGCTGTGGACTGCTTCCAAATGGCATAGTAGTGCTCATCCACTGATGATCCAAAGTTAAAGAGTAAACTGTGAGGTACCGCCACAATTGAATAACTAAATAATTCAAGTTACATATATTTAGAGAGTCAGAAATACTATTTGCTTTGGAGACTTAAGCTATTATTTGATCAACCATGCTATATATATCCCAGAATAGGAGGGTGTTTTCCTCATACAGTCCTTTTAGAAGAAAAACTTAAATATATGTTTATGCAAGTTACTGACAGTGAGGAAAGGCAAGTAAATTCAGCAAATTTGAACTGAATCTATCTGTTAGAAAGACATTTATGTAGGTAAACAGATAGATATTGCAGTGATCTCTTTCAAACTCTACCTGAAGCGTGCCATCATTCAGTATAGCACTTAGAGAACTAGGTATAAAATCTGGTTCTACCCTAATAAAGAACATCCTCTGTACTCCACAAAGACATCTCCTTAAGACTGAAGGCTTGAAGTCACAGGGAAAAAGACTTCCCATGTAAGAAAAGTACCTCTGCAAACAATATTCTACCGGTAGTCATTTCTGCCCTGAAATTTTCTAGGTCTTTTGATGATTTTTATATCCAAATTAAAGGAGGAATATGTGTGTGTGTGTGTTTTGACTAGGTGGGAAGGAAAGAAACAAGAAAGGCATGAGAAAGGCACCCCTTTGCTAGGGGCATGTGGGAGCCCATGAAGCCCCCATGCCCTCTTCTCTCCCTTCTTCACCAGTTCTAATATATGCAAATGTTAAAGAAAACCAACCAACTGCCCTTTATTTAAAAAGCATTTCATTAAAAAATACATATTTTAACATTAAAAAAAAAGTTATACAGCTTGCAACATCTTCACTCCATGTACTTTTCATAACTCTACCATGAATACATCTGCCTCCAGATTCAAATGAGCACACATACATATCATGCTATAAGAGGGAGGTTCACAGGGCATATAATGCAGGATCACAGCAAGTGTCTGGAGCAGGGCTTTGTTACCCAAGTAATTAGTGACTCAGCTTCTCAAATAAGTAACAGAGGCTTCAAAAGTTCAGACCAGCTGCAGCACTTCACCAAAAATATTGAGATACCCAATGTTAGCCCTCAGGAGGAAAAAGCATAATAAACAACAGGTGTAGGAACTCTGCTGTGCAAGTTTATTTCTCATTGACTTAGAGCAGCATGTGCATTTGAGAACAAATTTCAGATGTTACTGCCAAACCTTATGTTTCAGCCCAACTGTATTTACAGATAACTGAATGGGTTTTCAAAAACTGCACTGTATACAAAAATTCAGAAAACCGTACATCAGTGAAGCTCTTACTTCCCCTCTACCAGAAAAATCAACGTGAAAACTGTCTCTCAACCCTTGAATAGGAAGTGCACCAGAAAGCTTTCATGTGGCATTCGTTCTGTTGGTGGCTTAAAAGACAGTAGCAAAGTTTAAGTCAAATAACGCATCTAGAATTAAAAGTAGAAGTACGGTATTAAGACTTGAAAGTTGAGTCTGACTGTAGAACACATTCAGTTACTTTATCCTAATGGCAGGCAACTGCTTCTTTCTGAGAGATCTATTTGGCAGACCACACGCTACAAGCATTTAAAAACTTTTTCAAATTATGTGATGTTTGAAGAAGAAAGCAACTACCTAGGTCAGAGAAGAGCTGTGTAACGCTGAGTAGTGGATAAGCCTGTCCTGTAATACACTGCATCATGCCCTTCCTAATCTAAACACTGCTTGTTTTCTGCTTCTCCTGGAAGGAGTCTAGATCCACAAGTCATCACAAGTTGGCTTTTTCAGAAGGTCAGTTATTATAAGATGCATCCAAAGTCTTCTTAGACATGTTGGGCGGGGAAGAACTGAGAACTGCAGTAAGCCAGATACAAAAATACAAGTGAGAGTAGCCCTTTAATTGAGCACTTCAGTAAAATGGCTAGACTTAATCCCTGAATGGTACCAACAGAAACAGGTTAATAATTTCCTTTTGTTGCAGTGAGTCTGCCAGTATGTACCAACAGCCCCAAACCTTTATTGGTTGTCAGTTTCCCAAGAAGCTGGCATTCTTTTCCCAGTAACAATCATCTGATCTGCTGTAAGCTTAGAGTCACATAACTATTTTCCACTTAAGTAAGATAAGACCTCTTCGGACCTGTTACAGGCAACTTTACGTCAGAGTATTCATACATACAAAACTCTCACAAACCCAGGAAAAAAAGTTAGTTGTTAACCAACTGTAAGATTTTTCCTCAGTCCTTCAGAGATTCTCAGGAAAGCAGGTCACTTGAATACTAAAAAAAAAGTCTTATTAAGTGCAAGGAGTTACCACACAATATGAAGATATCACAGTCACAAATTACAAAATATCACATACTGCTGCTGGGAAAGGACTATGTTAGGGTCATCATACATCCATTCAGTGGTACACTCAAATAAGATGACACTCAGCAAAAGTAACAGTACTACCTTGAAGATCTGTAGTAGTGTGATTAGAGTGAGGAATAAGTTTCAGTGCAGCATCCACAAAGGCAAGAATTTAATAACATCACTAGCCCAGTACAAAAAAGTACAAACGTAAAGTATAAAACAGTTTAACAAGTCACAGGCACAATGAAAATAGCCAATTACTTTAAATTCATCTCCATAACCAAGTTTCCCTGCAGTGCAGAAACAAGCTTTACATCAGTAACTGTGATCATAGTACAAATACGAAGGTGTCAAATTTTTAGGAAGGTTCATTTTGTAATGATTCTTGGCCTGGCAATAGTGACTGTCTTAAATTTCAACTTAAATTTCAGTATCTTTTCAATTGTGCCTAGAGGCTTCTATTTTCAGTTTCTTTTCATCACCTTTAAGATTACTGCTCGAGTTTTATAGACATACATCACTGCAGCTAGAGTTGGACACTCAAAGTACTAGTAAAACTAGGTTAAAAAAAAAAAAAATCAGCTCTCGTGGCTAGCCATGGTTGTGATAACATTAATAATTGACAACAGAACTAAAGTGTCACAGAAATAGGTTCTTTTCTTTCTACTCCCTAGGGAGTGGATCCACAGAATCAGAGATCAGGCCTAGTAACTGTGGTTGCTGTGAGGAAGCGTGAGGTTTCTATCTACCCCGCAACTGCTCTGCAAATATAAAGAGAACTATGATGTTGAATGCTTTTCAGTGACTTACTTAAGAGCCTTTTATCTATTTCATATTTTTTCACCCCAGCTTTTTTAGTTTTAAGACGTACTTACTTCCAGAGGACTTCCAGCTGTAGCTTGATAGTGCCCAGTTCAGTTATATCCACAATGATTGCTTGAGGCTTGGCTGTAAAGAAGTTTATGCTGTCACATGTCACAACACCAACTAGAACTGTGGCCAGTCCTCGCAGTTCTGTCACCTGCTAGGACAGACAAATATATCCGTTTTCATCTCAAAAGACAACCCTAGGAGTCAAGTGCATGGAAAGGAAATCATCCCTGGCTCAGATCTGCTCAGATGCCCAAACAAACTTAAAACCCTGATCTCTGATCCTAAACTGCTGTGAGCCAGTATTCCACAAAGAATACACCATGGACTGTTCACAAAAAAAAAAAATAAAAAAGAGAGGTTCAAGAGTAGAAGACATACAGCTGTACAGTACATCTAATAACAGAAAGAGGAGGACAGTGTGAAAAATATTGGTCAGACTTTCATAAGTCAACAAAAAGCATAAAGCTTTATTAGCACTTCTAAAACAAAGTGATTGCCTCAGAAAAAACTTGTATTGCTTTACAACTATTATGAGAAAACAGCCTCTCAATTACCCTCTCACCCCATCTACATCACACAGTGGTATCAAGAGAGGTGTTACACAGATACCAGGTTCCAACCCAACCATTACACACCACACCTTGATTTCAAACTGCTCATGGAGATTGGGTATAAAGATCTTTTCTTCTTCATCCCACGTTTGGCTGTCATCAGTCTCGATCTTGCCTTTCAACCTCCATTTTTGGCGCCCCAGTCGCACAGAAACCTGGAAAAAACAAGGAGGAAAGATGTTAGGTCAGCATATCGCCAGGGCCTTGCTCTCATCAAGATAGTGAACAGTTCTACCATAGCCTGTTTCCCACTTGCCTTCTACACGCTGTACCCTTGCTCTCCAGTTCCTCAACTACAAATTCACAGCAATAACATAAAGGACAAAATGAATCATTATATACTGCACCTCATACTGGTCACCTGGGCAGAGACGTGCAAATCCCACCAAGCCTGAAAAGAGAAGAAAAGCTCCTAATATTTGAAGAGTTTTACAGTGTCCCAACAAAGCCTCACTAAAGCAGTCAATAACTCCTTGCACTTAGCCTCATGCAGAAGCTATCCCACTGGGCCAAAACTCCTTGTCAGCTTTTGTACTCAAATATAAAGTAACATTCTAGATCTGTTTTACAGCACTGAAGCAAACAGAGGTTCACCAAAAATTCTGGTCAGGGTCAGACACAGAAAACACTGGAAGCAACTCACATTAATTTCGGGTTTCCTAGGTAGAAACCTGATTCATTTAGAGTCTATTTATTGAACTAATGAGTCTTGAAAGCAATGTGACAAGAACATACCTTTCATCTTCAAGTGAAACTCTCCTAAATGGACCTCTAACGCCCCTTCTATGAAGCACATGTCCTAAAAGAAAGACTGAACAGTCAACTAGGACTGAAAAGCAGAGTGAATGTAGTAGCGCCCTTTCCATACATGTCATGTTCTTATGCTATCTTTAAATGTCTTTGGCTTATATTTATTTTATATAACAGACTAACACTTGCACTAGTGGAGGTCAATGGAGAGAACATTCATACCACTGTTAAGATAGGAAATCGCGATGCCTCTCCACAAAAGAGTGGAACTTTCAATCAGTTCATCTTCACTTACTTTGCACTGCTTGTTCTATAAAAATAGCATAACTTACACATTTTTGAATCCAATACTCATCACATTACTTCCAGTGGAAGTCACAATGGACACCAACATTACAGCAGAAATGCAACAAGTTTTTCATTTGTCTTCACAGAATCATAGAATTGCTCTGGTTGGAAAAGACCTTAAAGATCACCAAGTCCAACCGCAACCTAACCATACCACCCTAACTCTAACAACCCTCTGCTTCATGAGAACTTGAAGCCAAACTGAGTAGTGGACAAAAATGGAGGAAACCAGAGCTTTGCCTGAAAGGTTATTTATGTCATGAGTTTCAGTTCACATTATGTATGTATTTTAGTCATGTTAAGTTTCTAAATCCCCATTACTGGAAAAGACATCAACAGCTCCCGATGTTTTTTTTTGCTAAGCAACAGTCAGGTCTTTGCTACGCATTAGTGGCACTTCCTACCTCTGTACACTCCTGAAAGTTCTTATAGAGCTCCACTAGGCTCTCCCTGGAGGCTTTGGTGGAAGGAGACAAGGAAAAGGCACGTTTCATATTAGTGGCGCCATCTCGTAGTCTGCACTGGATACAATAAGCTTCATAGAGTTCTTCTACCTTTAAATTTGTGGATAATTTCAATAAGGAACATTGTCAGTCTTTAATGGAGGGGAAAAAAAAAGAAGACCCACAAACAAAACCCATTATCTTAGTACTGCAACATGCTGCAACTCATGTATTTTACAGATTGGTAGCAAGGTAACTGTTTATATTCCTGAAAACAAAGAGGAGGGGATATTGAGAAATAATTTGCTCTACAATTATTAGACTAGAAGACAGGAAGTAGAGTAACACCTCGTTAACAGCAAAATTACAAAACAGGAAGCTGATTCTCTTAAAACACATTAATACACCTACAGCTTTAGTCATGTCTAAGGAGATTTAATTCTTTCGAAGCAGACGTGCATATTTCAGAGGTGATAGGGGATAACATGTAAATGTCCTAAAAGCAGAAGTACTTTCTGGAAAAACTGGCTGAGTATACAAATTGGTTTCACAGGCAAACATTCAGCCTGAATAGAAACATTCAAGAAAATAAATAAAAATCCCCGTCTTCCATAACAGAGTGGTTATAGCTTTCAGAAAGTATCCAGTATTATTTATCTTTAGAAAAACTATCATCAAACTATTTTCTATTCAGAGAGTTTGCTTATATAGAAATGTCTCACACATACAAGGCAAAATTCCCTTACTTTGCTTATGTGGAATTCCAGTTTTCTAATGTATCTCTCCACAGAGCGAATTTGCTTTTGAAGTAGGTAGGTAGGTAGGGAGAGAGAAAAACCTTGATTAGTTTTTTCAGTATTTCCTAAAAAAGTCTTTAAGTAACACAGTAAGCATCATTACTTTTTCCATTTTTGCAATACTCACAGTGCTTACCTTATCAAGGTCATAGTAGAAGGCCTGAAAGACAAATAGCACAAATTGAACAGAAGATCACATCTTTGTATCAAACTAACAACATTTTTATAATTTATGATGGAACTCACCATGCGTTTAATCTAAATGCACTCAATTAATGTGTACTGTTTACTACAAGGAGACAGCCCAAAAAACTTTAGAAGCAGTCTCGTTTTCTGTGTGTGGTTGGTTTGCTTCCCTAACTCCACCACAGATGCTTGAATTGAGACAGCAGCCCTGTCACCTTTAGATGTAACAAAGACTTGGATGCAGTCACGGCACATAGGACTTTATTTTTTTGCCTATCATTTCCCAAACGAAAGGAATTCTGATGTGTGAGTTATCTTCACATTAACACTGTTGCTGAAGGTACTTTTAGGGAGTTGTGAACAGAGCAGAATCTATGTTGCTAAGATACATTTATCAGCTATTAAAAACAAAGTGTGGTCTTTCTATTTCAAACTTGAGGAAAAATAACCCTAGTTAAAAAAAGGAGTGTGATTTAAATAACAAAGGTGGATGCTGAAAGAGGGAAATTTCAAGTTCAGATCTAAACATAATTTGCTCCATAAATTCTAGATTGTGATGATTTGCTGGATCTCACCTCAGTGCTTTAACTAGAAAACCCCCAAGAGTTCAAAATGTGAGAGATATCATCTATTTTTGTGCCAGCCTTTTAAAATTCACTTAGTTATTAAGATCTACATACCAATCTGGAGTTCCTTTTTGTATCTTTGTGTCGATCAGAGAGATAATCCAATTCAGCCTGATGTGCTTCTAGGTACTCACTGGAGAGAAAGAAAACCAGAAGCATTATGTTTTTCTGGTACATTCATTATGGTATCTTCTCAAATATTTTTTTCAGCAGAATGCTAAAAAAACAAATTCCTTCTCTAGAAATTTCCCTTTTCTTCTCTAGAGGGATAAATGACTTTACAGATGGACATGGACCAACAGATGAGGAAGAGCAGCTTCCATTGGTAATTATTTGTTCTCAATGCCAAGTTATTCCTAGAAGATCAGGAGACAGATATACAGAAGCACCTGTAAAAGAGGAACCTAGGTCCACTAAAATCTCAGAATACTTTTTGTGAGGTAGAAAAATCTGTTCATTTGTTCAGCAAGTCTTTTCTTACAGTTATGGAGGAGTAGGTCTTCATCAACCAACCCCATCTTAAAAAAAAAATAACCTGCAGCATTAACCATTGCATTACAGAATGAAACTTACAGAAATACTCTGTATGCCAGGTAGGGCAGATATCATCCACTGTTTCAGTATGCAGAACTGAATACCACCTTTTAGAACGCTAGACACTCCTTCATGCAACTGTCACTTTTTCCAGAGCAGGAACTATTTTGCAAAGTGTGAAGAACTTGACGCCAGTTGGCTTCTTTACAGCTGCTTGCATGCTAAGGTTGGCCCTTAAGAATTCTTATAAGGCCTTTAACTATTTCTGCTGAGAATATCTCCTTCCAATTCTGCTTTTAACGCAATGTGTGTTCCTCTCACTTTTAAAAGGGAATTAAAGCCACTTGGTATATACTATATAAGACACAGTCACAGAGCAGTTAAAATAATATCACACTAGTCAACTACTCTTCAGGTTTGCTTTGATGCATTTGATTGTCTTACTGTTAAAAGATCAGATCACCCAAGGTTCTCAATGGTGGAGCATTCAGCTGCCTGCTCATCACACTTGCCCATTAATAGCTCACTGCAGGAGCATCCAGCACTGTTGGCAGGGAAGTTTGCTTTCCTTTTAGGAGAGCTTTGTCACTTCTAGGTTAAAGCATGTGAATGCTGCCAGCTTGATGGAATGGTACCCAGATGGTTAACAGAAAAAAGTTATTTGCTACAACTATTAAGAAAGAGGCACACATAACATTCTGTACTGAAAATTCAAGTTACTCCAGCACCAAGCAGTCTTAGTCTGTATCTACTTAAAATTTGGACTTCACATTGCCATGTGATACAGTTGTTTTCCGTAGGTTACTTTAGTCAATTAGTTAGCTGCTCACTTTTGGCAGGAGTCTGATCACATGGCGCTCTCTGCAGAGCTGGGAACGAACTCCGATCCACTTTATAGTTTCTCCTCCCTAAACTGTGCTAAATTCTAAACTCTGCAAAAACATTTAATTCCATTATTTGTTTTAAATCTAAATTCTAATAAGACATCTACTGATTCTTTTATTTATTTTAGGACCAAGACTTCATAGTTCTTTATTTGGGGAAAAAAAAAAAAAAAGTGACACTTGAGAGCATCATGTAAGTTATTAGGGTGCTTTTCATGCTCTTAAGAAAACTATGATCAGAATTAACACAGCAGCAAAAATTCTGAGGAAAACAAAAAAAATACAGGAACAAACTTCACAGGATGCCAACAGGAAAAAGATACAAGTTTTGCAAATCCAAGGGATGTTTTTTATCTTCTAACAGCAGCCTTAGAGCATAAATGAAGTTCCTACAGTATTAGACCATGTTCACTGACATCAACTCCAATGATCTAACATGTATATTTTCATACAGTAAGGTCTGTGGATGCAGTCTAAAGTTTTAGTCACTGGTGGAGTCAAAGATGGATACAAATTATATCATTATAATTATATATGTGGCATTATATCACCACATCTTACTACAGTCTGTAATACCAAGAATGCAAGCTCACCCATATTTTATTCGCCATTTAAGCACTGAGTAATATCAGCATTTCATGATGAAACTGACAGCTTCCTCAAAGTCAGAACACCCCAAATCCACACTGCCAGCCCTCTTTGATTTCTGTTATGCCTGCTGCATACACCCATGTCTACCAGACAGAGAGAACATACAAATTGGACCTTTTGTCCTTTTTAGTCAAATTCATACTAATCCAGCATTGTCCATGTGGTCTGAAACAGTACTAGCTTTAAAGGAATAAAATTGAAGTAAGGAGCTTAATCTTGTTAGTACTGCCATTGGAAGATGAGGTTATGCTATAGATTTGTTTCATCACCTCAAGTCAACTAGGTTTTTCATGTGGATCTGCTCAGACCTATACCTTACAACAGCTCTATAATATCTTATGTGTCATGTAATATGCATAGAGATAACAGAAACAGCTATTTCTGTTACCTCCTCTAGAAGCTTTCTTTAAATTACCTCCAAAATCCAGCTGTCCTACCCCTCTTCAATTATCTTCTTTATCTTCAGGCTTTCTGCTTCCTACTCTGTATCCTCTGACAGCCTCCCTTTCTTGAGATCTCAGTTGCTCCAGAAGAAAATAGGCAATTTCCCAACAGAGTTTTACTTGTCACTGATTTTTTTTTTTTTTTTTTAAGAAGTATAACAAACAAGGAACAAACAAAAAACATCAGAGGACCTCGAACATTTTGTTTGTGAGCAGATTGGCTGAGCACAAACAAAACTGTTGTATTCCAAAATTTCAAACCAGTGCCTAGAGAAGTTATTATGTAAATTTAGGTATGACAAATGGAGACAGAGAACAACACGATATACAGAGTTAAGCAGCATGACTAGGTATGATAAGTTACAGTATTTAAGAGTCCTTACTTAAGTCCTTTCTTCAAAGCTTCAAAAATTTTCTTCACCTGCAGTGGTTTTGGATCCCAGATGACTGCCCCTTTCTGCAGTGAAGAATAAGCCTTAGGGGATTTCAATGACATTCTTGATCTTACTGAGCTTCTGCTGAGAGACTTTCTGTAGGAAAAGAAAGGAAATAAGGAAGAGATGAAAAATGCACCACCTGGAAGAAAAGAGATATCTAACCTACAGTTAGCTTCCAGGCTACAAGTTATATGCCCCATCCCACATGGCTTTATTGAAAAGAATAAAGCTCTTGATACAGCAAGAACACTTTCACAGATAATATTAGAAAATTAATGCACAGCGTCAAATACCTAATGCAGACAAGGCACAAATTCTTTCGTGACTCCAACAGAACTAAGAAATGGCTGCTAGAAGCAGACTTAAGGAAGAGCCCTCAGGCAAATAAACTGTAAACAATCACATTGTTATCATTTCTCTTAAGCCTTGCTTGGCATTAGTTAAGTCTCTGATTCTACACACACATTCACACTGGCTATTGAGCTAACTACAGAAACAGTCACGTAAGTCATGCTGCAGGACAGGATCACCCTCATTCTGTCTCTCATCTGCAATCCAGTAAAGTAAGGCAACAAACCTTTGCTAACAACTACAAACCAGAAGTAGATTTCAGGAGAATTCTACTCTCCAGCTACCAGTAAACTCTAGAGAAATACCTAAAAATTTACATTTCTAAACATTCCCCTGGGCACAAGTACAGAGTAGAACAAACACACATGATTAGCCTTAAAACATTACCAAGAGACTAGATAAGCTATTATCTTTTGGACTGACAAAGCTAACATAAAAAAGCCTTTAGAGTTCTTTGCCAACCTTCATCAACCACTGAAAAGATCATTTAGACCCCCAACATATTATAGAAAAGCCTACTGCCAAGCTCAGGTTACATACAAGATATAATTATCAAAGTGTTTTTTCCAGTATCTAACACCTCACTTGCTGCAAAAACAAAATTAAATACCATCTCTAACAGAAATCACACACAGGGCTATTTTCACTAACCTGAGGAATTACAACACTCTATCTATATTCTCTTCCAAAGCCTCAATTAGTTTTATCCAGCTTTGTTAATATTCCCCGAAAGCCAAGCTTCTAAAATAACATTGACTTAAAGAAGGTTCCTATTCCATGAAGCTGAGACAACTGGTTGCATTCAGAGAAGCTTTCCACCTTCTCTATTATTTCCATCCTAAATTCAGTTCACCTGGGAAAATGGTGAACTCAAATAGACTTAATAATTATCCACTGGTTGCTGTAAGGTGTAGGCATGTGACTCAGTGCCTAATGAGATTATCAAGCTGGGTGATGGAACAATTATCCTGGTGCTCAGTTTCTGCTTTTCTTTTAACATCTAATCTGCTGCCACAGATCACTAGATATTTAGTTTCTTCACCCCAATGATTATCTTAAGTGACTTTTTTTTTTTTTTTTTAATGATGGCTTAATGTAAAGCGTTGATCAATGAAATCATTTTGAGCTTAGGTTACCTATACCAAGAACATAAATGCTAAATTAAAAAATCACAATACCACTGTGGGTTTTTTCCCTCTAAAATAACAAATCTTTGAGTAAGTATTTCATGCAAAGTGAGAGGCTTTCAATAGGAATAACACTGGAAGTAACAGTCCAGCCACTAACAACAGTTAAAACCATCTCCTAGAATGATCACTAATTAAAATTCCTTCATGCAAAGAAGAAAATAGCATCCATATTCATATTTTAGATAAGTATTCTAAATGGCAAGGTACCATACAGAACATAATTCTATCTTTTGAAATTAAAAAGCCCAAATTACTCTTGTTTTTATTTGTTTGGGGGGATGAAAGACTTTGGTGTTTACCTTCAGAGTTTTGGGCTGCGAAGCCTAAATTTAGGAAACCACCTTCCTTCAGTTTCAAGTATTGCATGTGTATGGGAACTGCTGAGTCATGGCCTGAACCTCTGATTGATCACCTGAGGTGAGCAATGAGCCAGCCAGAGGAGCACAGGTGAAGGCAATTCAGCTGTGCTGCTGGAAGGGGTGGATCCAGGCTGCACCTCTCCTAGGCCTACTGAAGAGCTGGCTGCCAGTGGGGAAGGATCTCTGCTGGAGATCGCCTCTTCTGATGTTTTGTAGGTGAGCCCAGCATAAAGGTAAGTCTTCCATTTATTCTCTTTTGTTATCATTGTCCACTTTGCCTAACTCTCTTGATTATATTGTGATTGTAACATCTTGATATCCATTGATTATACAGCATGTAAACAATAAATAGGGATGGACTGTGATTTAAAACTCACTTTTCTCCAATATCTTCTGGGTGATATAGCCAATAGGTATCAGGACACTGATGTTTAGAATCCTATTTTCATACACTGAATAGAAATGTTGAATATAGCTAGCTTGGGATTTTAAGGACAGCACTTAAAGGTAGCTGCTATGTTACTGCTTTCCCTTGTGAACTTAGTAACATAAGTATCAGATTTCCTATTTTATAGGTAACAGTAATAACATTTGCTGTGGAGACAACTGTGAAATAAAATTAAACAGTGTGTCTGATTGAGAGCCTCAGAAAGTTGCTGAACAAATACAAAAGTACATTTAGCATCTGTTTAAGAATCCACGTGGACCTGATTTGTGTGTCACCCTTTGATTAAACCTTGCATTGGGCCCCTGCAGTCTCCTGCTGTGTTTTGCAACATTGCTTGAGAGAGAATTAAGTTAAGAGAGGGTAATTCTAAGACTTACCACGTTGGAGAAGGCTCTACGTTTGCTAGGTTATGATTGAGTAGCTAGTACAAAGATCTCTCTTAATATCGTGATTCCTGAACAAAACTGTTTGACTAAACACTTAAATAACAAAAAGGAATATAAGAAAAAATATACGATACATAGAGAAATGTATAGGCATTTGGCTAGAAAACCACTGCAGCTAGAAATAACAGATTTATCTTAAGGGATAAAGACATTTTTCTGTTTTGAGCATTCTTAGACTTTCTTTATTGGAGAAACAGCTGTACCCCTTTCCTGGTAGATCCTTTCCCTGCTGCAATTCCCACAATGTACTTGAGCTCAAGTCTGTTTATGTAATTTATTACCAGTGCTTCTTCAAGATTATTGGTGTAATTTCAGATGTTTAATTCTTGCTGAGTGTAGGACTATTTTCCAGCTTCCACAACAAATTAATTTACTCCAATACAAAGACTTCTTGATCATATTGCAGTCATGCTGGAATTCCATTTCTGGACATATCTTGTACCTTACTATGATATGTTTACCTAAAAGTTAATGTAGTCTTTTGGTTCTTTGAAAACATATTTTACTAAACAAGTCCAGAATTTTAGTGATATACACCTCGATTATTTTTTTTTTTTTAGTACTCTAATACTTTTAGAAGCACACTTTCCAATAACTCTATGATACCTAGAAATAATTTACTTTCTTTTTACTCCAGTGTGCACTGGCAGCCAGAGATGATACTACTTTGAATTCGTATATCACATCTTCAAAAAGCACTCCACAGGCTATACAAATAAATTAGGGATCACTAAATGCAGAAGAACAAGAAGAACACTTCTAGAGCGAAAAAAAGCTGGATAGTCATCTGCATAAAGCAATGCTACATAAGATAAGCAAAAAGGGAAAAACAGTGCTGGATGGTTTATCAGTTACTGTGTTGGACTGAAAACCGAAAGATTGGATAGCAACCTTGGTTATACTGTTGACCTGTCACTGACAGTAGTGAATTTGCAGTAGCCTTCTTGACCTCTCTGTCTTCCACCCTTGCTCTTGTTTGTGGCATTGCCAGAAAGCAGTCCCTCCTCTTGTGTTTTGCTACTCTGCTTAAATAACTCCAGGAGAGTTTTAGTCAAGCTCAATTACATATTTTGGCAGGATTCACCATTAATATCTATCTTTTCAAAGGTCTATGAGATTTTTAATTACTATAGCTATTCTGAACACTTTCCATTTTATCAGAACACTGGTATTAGCCAGAACATATCCTTTATTATAAGGGTCATTAGAACAGGCCTGAAGGAAAAATGTCTCCTACTAGAGTACTAATACTAATTCTTGAGCACACTGAGATCCCAAGAACTAATTTCTGGAAATTAGAAAACTGGTTTTTTAAAATGACACAGGTAAATAATATTAATTTTAGAATCAGACCTACTTCAGCATTTGCAAGTGAGGTCATCTCTGCAATCATATCCACTTTCGAGCTCCAGTGAAGTGGAGGTCAGTAATTACAACAGTCTCTGTAGCACCTTCCAGACTGATTTATTTATTTATTTATTTATTTATTTATTTATTTTAAGAAATGGATGCTATCTAGTTTCTGATACATAACTTCTCTCACAGATCAGAAATCCAGCCATCTCTAAATTACAGTGTGTACAGCAGTAAGATAATACAATGTGAAGTGTAACTGTTAACACTGATCATGACAAGAGTCAATAGTTTTAAATAAAAAATGAAGGAATGACTCCTATGTACAGATGTTTTGTGTTGAAAAATACATTCCTAGTATGTAATATTTATTGTCTGGCGGGTCAGGTACTTTTTTGATTGTTTTACTTACGCTAATTTTCTGCTCTGCACAGTGCTGAATCCAGTGAAGGAACAACTCCTACTGATACCACCTCCATCACCAGAAGAGACGAATGTGAGTTTGACCGACATGACCACAATCAGTAAGTCTGCTGGATTCTGCAATAAACAGAAAAATAAATGAGTTGAAACCTTGGCAGTTCAGACTTACACCTGTGCTGTTGCAAGTGCTGAGCTGCAAGAAAGTGGAAAGCCAGAAAAAATGCAGATTAAATAGAAAAAAACAAAACAAAACAAAAAAAACAACACTTGTCTGCTATAGACGTTTCCTCTGTTGCCACGCACAGAATCAAAGAATCACCACGATTGGAAAAGACCTCCAAGACCATCAACTCCTACCTAGCACCAATACTTCCTCACTAAACCATGTCCCTTAGCACAACCCATGTATTTCCACATCGGTTTGAATGCCAGAAGAATACTCAAGCTCTCAGCTTGGTTAGGTCCAAAAAGTAGTACCTTACATCTGTGCAGAGCCACACTCAAGTCTGGCAGAACCGGCTTGAGTGTGGTACTTAAGCCCAGAGCTGAAGTCTGGTTTCAACAGTAAATTTCTTTTTCGTGCTGCTCCTCCAGCAAGATCTCCTTCAGATTGCCGTTTTCTGTTTTCCATCAGTCAAACTCTTGCTTTCTGGAGAACTGTGCTCTTTGCCACATGTCAACAGAATCCAAGTTACAATGTAAGTAACAGACATATTCCTCAAAGCAGCTGCAGAAAATCACTCAGACAGTTAATATACAGAAGAATTCCTTTCCTTCTCCCCTCAAGCTGGTGTAATGTAAACACCACAACTAGCAGCTTTGGTTTTAATGAGGCCAAAATGGGGGCCAAACCCTAATTTCCTCTCTTAGTTCGTGCTTCTGACTCACAAAAAATGTGAAATTATTGAGAATTCTTAACTGATTAAAAAAAAATATGATATAAATTTGCATAGAGAAGAACAAACTCCTACAGAGAGCTCTAAATGCAGATGCTCCATGGAAGAGTTTTTCCTCTATTATGAATGAGCTTCAAAGATTAGTGAGATCACCCAATCTATCAATGTAGATACTGGAAAGGAGCACCTCCACTAAACCCAATGTCCCTACATTATCCCAGCAGCATAAGTACAGCTATCATAAAATCATAGAACAGAATTCAGACTAGAAGCCACAAAGTGTCAGGATAAGACTTTTCTTGGCTCTGCCACTAACTTGGAGAGCAATCTAACTCAATATTCTTCCAGACTGCATATAAAGAACTGAACAGTTAAACAATACTATCCAAGAGGGATGAAATTTCAGCGCTTTGCTGAATCTGGGCTAGTCTACAGGTACACAGAGAATTACTGTAAGTTACTATGCTTTAGGTATCCTTACACAACAAAGTAGTAATTAAAGTTGTCATGAGTTTTTGTTAGTAGTGAGAATTGATTAGTTCTTTCAAAGCCACTCAGGGCTACAAGCTGAGGTCAAAGACTCCTATTTCATTGCCTGTCCTACAAGTTCTGACAAGCTCATGAATAAATCCATGGGGAAAAAAAAAGAAAAAAACATTTTAGAACAAGATATGAGAATGACAAATTTGAGACAAGCAGCTATGTGCTTTGCAAGCTACCTAGTTTGTTAAATAGAAGAAAAATGTTGGGGATAGCTAGTGGTTTTATATGTCAGGGCGCTGAAGCTCACAGAACTCCATAGCTTCAGCAGCATCAACAGAAATCTGTTGCATACGCAAATATAGGTGCACATTAATCATGTTTTTATCAATCTCTTCAGGCCCCTTGTCTTGAAATGATGCCTCTTTAACACCCCTAAACAGACAGCATACTCGCGTCACATCAGATTTGATGTTTCAAAATATTTTCCATTCTTTCCTCTAGTTTTCAGACGCTTCTGTCTGCAGTTATCCCATCAACAGGATTGTTACATTTAAAAAAAATTCTGCAACTTACTGAAAAATGTCATTGCACAATGAGCTGTTAAAGGAAGAAATGAAAGGAATAGCCTTAGAGTTACTCACCACGTCCCTCCTGAAGGCTGAGAGATTTCCAGGAACAATCCCTCAGCTCCCTGACCTAGGAAGTTTATTTCGTGAGTAAATGGGAAGGAGGAAATGCAGGAAAAGCATGTGTGATCTTACAAGATTCCTAAAGCCTTTATCAAATGAGACTGGAAGCTTTTCAAATAAATATATATGAAACAAACTAAAACAGAGAGAACCTTAATGGGGAATGGGAAATGGAAAATGAATTTTAAAAAAGTACTCCTGAAGTAAAAATGCGTGGTACTGAATTGTAGATGTGAAGAGGTGAGTTTGAAATGTACAGACTCAAACCTCAGTTGGTGAAAGAAATAAACTGCTTAAACTGCCTAGATTTGCCACGTGTTTTAATAAACCAAATACAATTTCTGACACGCTCATCAGTAAAAGAGAGGAAAGATTAATTGGATCTCACTTATGCATAACCATAAGCACTTACAAATACTGGTAGGTTGTTTTTTCAACAGCACAGTGTTCAGTGCTCCAGGTCACTTACTGTGTCATGCCCAGCTGCCATGGACAGCTACCCTCAAATACAGTTCTCAAGCACATTTTCACAGTTCCTTTAAGAATGAGAGAATCTGAATAATGTTAGGAAAGCACCTTTAAAGGGATTATCTCTCTTACCTTTGAATAATGCTGATAAAGTCAAATACCTCATGGTATTCACCTGCATATACAATATTGGTAGTAACCTAGGAATGTAACAGCTCATTTCATACGCAGGATCTGACAAGAAGGCTATAAAAAGGATGTCATGGCAACATTTTAATAGTAAGAGAGATTTACAAATGCAGTTGTTTAAACATGGGTTTGCTAGCCAGAGTATCTGTACAGAAGTGCTGAGCTATGTTACAACTGCCGTGAGAAACAGCATCTGGACATGTCTCAAATTCAGCTGTCCCCTTAGGCTAAGAATAAATCAGATAAGGACACCCCACGCACTGCTTCCACAAAGCCAAGTCTCTGTCTTCAAAGGTGTAATCTCTGCTCCATAGGTCAATGTCTTCAAAACTCTTAAATACCAGGATTATACCCTGGGGAGCAGAGGTACTTCCTCACTCTTAATCTTCCCGAAAAGCACAGAATGTGAATACAGTAGCATGAGGCTGGCATATGTGGAGCATGAAAACAAATGTCCAAAATGAAGGAGTTTACTGCCAGAGGCAATAGAACAACAGAATAAACAACTGGAATAAAACAGAGCATCTTCAGAAAGTCTTATAATGTTTCTGAATCCTAAACAGACGTATAAACTGCTACGTACTCAAATATATTAATACTTGCAACATTGTGAGATTGAGATTTTCAAGTCCTAGAACACAGGTTTGTAATATAAATCAAGAGGTTTTTTGTAAAATCAAGGGAGTGTGCTTATCTGTACTTCGTACTTCAGTAACTTGCCATGTCCCAATAGACTATTAGCATCTCACCCTCACTATGACCAATTATTCAGACATACAGGGATAAATGTTTGAGTTTTTATGTGCAGCAATGAGTCCGCTCAATCTGCATGTTCTCCTCAGTTAGCACTAGGGGATTACTTAGGCCAAAGGACTTTCATCTTCTACAAAACAAAAATTGGTGTCTGCGTTTGTGGTTAAACTTATCCTACCCTAGTCACATACTTAATTGTTTTAGGGCACAATGGCTTCAACAGTTTTATGTGGAAAACATGACTCACTGACTTATTGCAAAATACTTCTGCTTGTGTTTTGCACTTTAAACTAGTAGCCGTGACTTTCTTTTAGAGGTTCTCTTGAACTTGGTAAACTACTGCTAAAGTATTCATACTTTCTTAATGTTGGATTCTTTCCATTTGAGAATGACCTTTCAGTTAAGAGACACACTTCTTTCTAGTTGTGCATCTGCAAAAACTGTACCAGACTTCTGTTTCTTTCAGCTAACTGTGGAAACTTGCATCACACCAACAGCCTGGGCAACCAGTAGCTCTGTATTTCATTAGGATGTTGGTACCCATTGTTCACTGGCTTCAACAAGCAGCAGCTCACAGACTCGCAGACTAAAAACCACATAAAAATCAAGTAAATTATTAGTTACTATAGAAAACACCGCAAAACAAGACTATTTAACTCTAATGATCAATGTAAAGTGATTTTAAGAACCCATTTGTGATTCTGGAAACATGTTGTGATCATGACAATTTGCCTGATATCACTTCATGCTAACATTTTCCTTTATTATTGCTCTTATTTTTGTACATAATTTTGTTTGAAAAGTTACATTAGCTGTACTTGGGAGGATGAAAGAGCCATTCTATCTTCTTGTAAACTGAGTTAATTTAATTTTGCACATAACAAACGTATTTTCACAACATAACCCTCTTCTCAGGAAAATCCTCACATTGGAGGGATGCTAACTACAATGTCTTTTTAGTGCAGGGTTTTAGAAAATTCAATTCTCCCCCACAATAACCATACAAATTTGCTGTTTTTGGTTCTATAACATTTCTCCCAAACCTCAGTTTTCACTGTATATAACTAATACAAGATGAACATCTAAAGACTTTGAAACATCTAAAGACTTTGGAAACATACAATATTGTCATATTTGAATGAAGTCTGAGGGATGTTTGGACTGAGCCACTGAAGCTTCTTCCTGTGATTTCAGTGTACCTTGGAGCAGGCTGGAAATTTCTAGATCTCAGCACTTACTTTCCATCAGTGGAGATCCAAACAACCAATCTTTAAAGTTAATGAAACTCCTGCGATGTGACAGTGTCACAAGTCTGCCCTAATTACTCTAAACTTATACGTAATGAAGACTGTCAGAACAAAGAATGAAGTGACCGTCCTGCGTACAGCACAGTGTTGAATTCAGTGGGAAAATAAACACTGTATTTAATCTTTGCTCTCAAGCATTCTTTAGGAAAACCACTGACCTCAGTAGCAATATCTATTTGCTAGAAAAACATTCCAAATTTATGATTAAAACCCCTTAACGTTTAAGCATTTTTGTGCAGTTATCACACAAACATTCTATTTATACTGTTCTTGGCAGAACTAAGAAAAATTTCTCAGGCTATTTTTCTAGAGATTAACAGACACTTGATTTAGGGAGACCAAAGTGCCTTAGATGCTACATCTCAATGCAGCTATTCTAATTCAGCTTTAAACATAAACAGGGACCCGTTCTTCAGATACATCCTTTCCATGAAAATTTGCAGTGCAATGTGAATAGGCTTTATGTAACCCACTGCAACACAGAAATTCTGATTTCTGGATATCATTCATCTGAAACTGGCATCTGGCACCAACACATATAACCTGTAACTAGGCCACCATATAGGGCAACTACAAATAACAGAAAACCTATGCTTGATATTTTATCAAATTTATACGGTAGAACAGATAATGGTGACAGAAGTAGCTGCCTGCAATGAGCTTTTGAATATCGTTCCCCTGGTACATGTATTGTCCATTTCTGAACCACAAAGAACTAAATTTTGCCTTTTCTTTGCAATTTTCCTGCTCATCTCCTTCTCCACTCTGGTTCCTCTAATGAGAAGAAAACACAGTAGACGGCTGAGCTTGCTCAAGTTCTTTGCTGAAAAATGCAATCCAAGCAGGAAACCCTCTTGGTGCTGTGAAGTCCACTGGATTTAGCTGTATAGATCCACAAGCAATCATTCTTCTACCATATTCACCAGACATTTCTGCACTTTTAAGGCTGAGCAATATGAGCAATTACAAAGCAGCTTTGCAGCAAATGGAAGATTTTGCTTCTCTACATACCTGCATGAACATTCCACAGTTTTTTGGCCTAAACACATCTAACTCAGATTGTTAGACAGGCCCCTTTCTTTGCACCACACTTCCATGTGTCTGATAGTATTTTCAACATCCCAAACGATTTGGGAATATAACTCCAATCTCAGTAATAATTTAGGATCCTAAGATCTAGTTACATTGATTTTTAATAAGTATTATATTACTATTTCACATTATTCAGAAAGATAGGGCCTTGAAGTATTACTCATTTAGGTACTTCTGAAAATATTATTTTTTCTGGGCAGATTCAATTCTTAAGTATGTATTTAAATACTACATTTCTGACATAGTTTCCTCCTAGCTATATTCAAGCCATAAAGCCAAAATCAGATAAACAGCTTTGATCCAAGTTACTGCTTTAGTCATTAGGCCTTTCTACAGCTTTATGCCAGCTTCTGGAAATGAAGTTTGCCATACAGCAATAAATTTAAATATCATAAGCAGTTACCTCAGAGAGCTTGAGTTAGGCTCAGAGAGCCTAAGACAGCTTCTCCTGTGCTGGAAGTAGTGTCTCTGTTGTAGCACTTCCAGTATAGCTCTTTGAACACAGGACTCAACTTTCAGGTCCAAGATGACCTGTTTTTCAAGCCTGCAATCCAATATGTTACTGTATTTCCAATTACTTTTCATCTAAGCATACAGACCCAAGTTCTAATCTCAGTGACAGTGGTGCACAACCAGAGGAGATCAATCAGTCATTTATTCCAGACTTCTGCTAGAATCTGGGCAGCAAAAGTTGGCCCATATTCAGTTAATGACCTGGAAACTATTTTTCAAGGCACAATTTTGTGGTCAATTTTGTAACTCCCTCTAGTGGCAGCAGATATCAAACAAATGAGGCACAATAGAGACCTAGGCACATACTGCACACTGCCTGTAATAAGAGAAGGATCAGAGACTGCACATAGCCAAAATCCCCCTTTATTTCCTTTGCCAGTATGTGGCACGTTCATGTAGCCACATGCAGTTTCCCCACATTTTGCAGACATCACCGTTCTTCTGGTTGCTGTGAGTACTTCTGCACTAAGTTTTGCTTTCCTCTTCAGGGAAAGGCACAGAACAATCCACTCATTATCAGCTGATTTATGAGCACAGGGTTTGCTCCTAGCTTCTCTGGTTTCAATTTCAAACCTGATGACAAACTTGCAACTTGAATCAGAGATTGAGGAATGTGTCAGGCTCCACACGCTAGTCTGACTTGCAGCTTTTTCGGCATTGGCAGAATTTGACTCTGCAGTGAGCTACATTCTAATGAATACTTAAAAACAAATTCCTAGCAATAGAAGAAGCAGATGGCTTTGGGAGAGAGCAATTTACAAGCGATGAAGTGGCTCTTCCATTTCTGACAAAGAAAAATTTGCCCAGCAGCAAGACACTGAATCCTACATTCTGTCTTTGGGAAGTCCGTCCTTCTTAATTAAAACCACCAAGGAAAATTCTTCTGTAAGATATTTCTCATTCTCCCAGCTTTCCCCAAACTATGCCTTAATATATGTACAGATAGACTTTCTGTATGTGATCCTGTTTTCATCCATCAGCTAATGCAGGAGCCTGCTAAAAGGCAATTGCCAGGTCAATTATGAAATAAGAAATATCCCTTATCACAGCCTTAGGGTTGCAGAAAACCCCAGATCTAAGCTTCAGCAGAATCCACTACAATGTGTGTGTATATATATGTACATATATATATATATATATATACATTCTGTCTATTACTCCAAGAAGGGTATATTAACCAAAACAGATGATAATCTTCCACTAATAGTGCAATGTGACGTTCTACAGGGTGTGGGATGTCTTCTGATACCTTCAAAAACTGAAGGCTATGAATCACACTGTAGTGGTATGTCCTGGGACATGCTTCTGAAGTAGGACAAACCATTTGTCATTGTGCCATCTGATCACAAAACTGTCCCTTTATTAGAGGGAATGGCCTCAAGTTGTGCCAGGGGAGATTCAGGTTGGATGTGAGGAAATGCTTTTTCCCCAAGAGCAGTCAGGTGCTGGAACGGGCTGTCCAGGGGGTGGTGGAGTCACCGAGGTGTCCAAGAAACGGGTAGATGTTGTACTGAGGGATGTGATTTAGCGAGAAATATTCGTGACAGCTGTACAGTTGGACTGGGTGAACTTAGAGGACTTTTCCAGTCCTGGTGATTCTATGAATTAAGCCATCAACTTTCTATTGCAACAACGTTTTATTCCCACAAGTATTATTAAGACAGTATTGTACCACAGAAATAATGAAGTTGCTAAGTTAGGACCAGAATCTCAAAGAATACTGGAAAAAGAAGCAGAATACAAAACAGGGAAATAGTTGCTCGGAAAGAGATAGAAGTTGTATTTTAAAGTGAAGTAGTTTCTTTAATGCTAAGTAGGCATAGACTTGCTTTCTTCAAAGTCAGTAGTTCCAAAAATGATTAGTGAATCTTGGTTCCTATTTTAAGATAATTGAAAAGGGTGATTTTTAGAAAGGGACATCAAAATTCTGACAATGTTTCTCATCAGCTAACAGCTGAATTTTCAGAAATAATTCGGCATATTTAAACATTTTATCTAGGATGAATTTCTTCAGTATCTTCTAACACAGGCTTGTACTCATATTTTCTAACAAATTAGGGAAGGTATCATAGCATACCAACACTGTGTTCTGTGCCAAAGTTCCCTTTCTGTAGACACTCCAATGCCATGTGCATTTCCTTTTGGAAAAAAAAAAAAAAAAAATCAACCTCCTAATTTATGTTTATATATCTGTACTTTCCCCTTCATTTCCTACCAATCCCTAATACATATGCTCTGACATTCATGGCCCACGTTTTTTTAATGCTATTATTCTCTGCTTTTATTTGGTTTGAGTTTGCTCTTAATGAGGTGAACTTTGCACAGCCCAACTCCAGCTCCTATAAAATCTGTCATAAATGGCCAGATTTAGCGATTTTGTACAGAGAAAAAAAAAGCGTACATACCACACAGCTGTACTTGGAAACAGATGTTTTACTCCCTTTAAAGTGAACTAATGAGGGCGGGGATATGGAACAGACAGGACAGGAACATTTCTGCCTAGATTTTGAATTTGAAATTTTTGAAACAGTGCAGAAAAGAATGGTGGGGGAGAAGGGTGGGAAATCCACTGACAAAATCTGCACAGCTGTGCTGACATCAAGGCTCTCTCCAGTGTCAGTTCCATCCAGCAGCTCAAGAGAGTATCCCATAAAGTGAAGGCCAGATCTTCATTTGACATCAACTGCCGTAACTTTATTGAAATCGACCTGTTTATAGAAGTTCAGGATCTGGTCCTCTGTGTCCTTGCATTCAGCAAGAGTAAGAATCTCTAAATCACATTTTTCAAGGCTTCTGTAAAACAGAAGGGAGATCAGATCAGATGCTCCAAAAACCACAGCTTCTGATGAACATTTGGTGAAAGTGAATAATTTTTAAACTGACTTGGCCCACCAGTGTGGCCTTAAAATATGGAATCGTATGCTGCTAGTTCAGAAACATTTTTAGCACCTCCACCTAAACTTGCTCCTAAAGACACATTCAGAGAATGAAGAAACTTGTGATCACAATTTAGCTCCATTGGAAAGATGCATCAGTTCTGATTTTGTATAAAAAGATGCATCAGGTTTCCCCTCTGATTCCTAGCCTAAACTTAAAAAAGAAAAGAAAAAATTCTTGATTTGTCTTCATATGTTGTTCATCAATCTGCTCACTTATAGCACAGATCAGACGCACAGCAGCAAGAAAGAATCATCTGCTGTATAAGGCTATGTGAGACACAGTCATTACATGTAGAGCAATGTGGGCTTAGTGGGGCCCTTCCTCCCCTGGGGACTATGGTAATATAAATTATTAATAGTAAAAATAAACATTGGCTAGCTTGAACTTCTCTTCATTCTCCTAGATCTTCTTTTTGTAATGGAATTAGCTAAATAAAGCCCACTTGAAAGAATGTTTCATTGCAAACTATCCAAACAAAACAAAATTGAGATAATTGGTTCTTAAACATTAAACACTCCAAAGTAGATTGCTTTGGAAGCAGCCAACAAAGCAATGTATATTAGGATACATATGGTAAATTGAATAGTTAATCAAAACGCAGCCTAAACGAGATTACATTTACTTTTAAACAGATCTTCAAGTTTTGTCAGTCTGATTCTGCCTGGAAGATACTTTTGGATGAACAGAATTGCAACAGTATACTTTCCAAACTCATAAATCAAAAGAGTTAAACTCACAGACTCACTTCTGGACATAGTTTGACTTTGAAAGATCTAGATCATCTATACTGTAAAACCTACTACCCCTTAAACCTATTCTAGTCTAAAAATGTTATCTTAGCAAAGACTACTGTTTCAAGTGCTTATTCTAAAACATTTACTTTCCTGAAAGTTGCATAGGGAGAGCTGACATAAGGAGCTCTGACAAAAGATCTCTGAAGGAGTGTGGTGATGCCTTCCACCAGAACAACTGATTACGGAGTTCACATCTGCCTTGGCCTCCACAAACTTCCTTTCTTCAGCCCTGTGATTTTGTTACTGCTATTAAATTCAAATATTTCAGTCAGCAAATACAGAGTGTCTGTTTTGGTATGTGAAGTCTCCCTTTTGTTACCCCTTAGAATTGTTAATGCACTTGCTATGTATTTCTTAAAAGTATTCCTAGCAAGACAAGAAAACGATCTCTCTCACGACAGTAAAATTTGGAAAAACAAATGAACAAACAAACAAAACAACAACAAAACAAGAAAACCAACCAAAAACAAACAAACAAACAAAATCTAATTTAGAAAGTAGCAAAAAGTAGATGAATGGTAACCAAAATCACAGAGTAAAAATGATTTTAAAAACTAACGCACAGTAGAAGAATTTTTCTTTGGAGGTCTGCCGTGTGCATGAAAACAGACTAGTGGTAAAGCACTGAAAGTGCAGTTCTTAATGAGCCACGTTTACCTTCTCACTTATCAATAACTGACATTAACAAGACTTCTGCCAGAGATAATACATTCCTGGAAGCGACGGGCTCTTCACAGTCATCGAGCATAAGCTGCTCACTGGAAAAGATAGACATTACTTGAAGTGCTAAGCAGAAGTTGCTCAGTAGCAGAAACAGCTGAGTTGAAACCATGCTTAGTCCAAACACTAACCCAATGTTAAGGTCCCTTGAACTGTTGTGAATACCATCAACAAATGTGACAACAGTTTGTGCACCAAAAGAAAATATCAATCAGATCTCTGTCTCAAACTTCTTCACAGACCATGAACTCCAGTCTTTGCTCCCCGAGGACTCAAAGCTTTTCTTATAACTAGCAGTCACAGCTGCATAGGGGTTCATATCCCACAGTTTTCCTTAGATCTTGGACTACTTTACTCTGCATCTATGCTGAAGTATGACAACAAAATTCCCACAGAAGAGATAAGTGAGAACTTCTGACAGTTTATTTCTTCTTCTACCCCAAAAGATGCAGGTAATTCTGGCAAAAGAAGTATTCTAGATGATTATTTTGCTAGTGGAGCTAAATCTTTTTGAATTTTATATTTCAGCATTTCTTTCAGCACTCATAGCTATGCCAGAACCTCCATAACACAAGTTTTCTATAGAGCTTCTCCAGAATACTTAGGGTGTGTAATAAATCTAGAATAGTTTTGATAGGTATTAGTAGACTGTAGATAATGTAAATAATAGTGTACAGCTACATTATCAGCACCTCACTCTATCAAAATATTGGTATTATTTACTACTAAGATGCTTCTTGAAGGAACAAAACAATCCAGCAAGGCTGTACTTTCTATCAGCACCCTTTATACTTACACTATCTAAATTTACTGTGCACTCTAACAGCTTCTATACACACATCTTCTGCTAAATCAGCCATGTTGACCAATGAGAAAAAGATGGGAGGTGTCAAATCAATTCACTGTACATACTGATCCTTAATTCATCAGCTCCTACTGTCTTAAAAGAATGAGGTAAAAAAACAGTCACTTTCAGAACATGGTATGCAGGAAAATGACAGTAGGTTTGTGTTTAGTTACAGTTCATAGAGCTGCAAAGAGATCTAAAACAAAGACAGATGGCCAAATGCATAGTTTATATTCATGCAGCTATCGTTTCACTGACAATCCAAGAAGCTGTAGTGATGGATGAGATGACAATCAAATAGCTTTACATTTCAGGAGAGCACACAGGCAAAACAGTTAAATACCACAGTATTGCGATGAGTCCAGTGACATTAAGCCACATGTGCACTGACCCGACCTTTAGCCTCAGGTAGGCATCATTTGTGGAAGACAGTGATCACACACCTTGCCAAATGAAACCGATACGATGGCAGCAGCATCCAGAAAGCTGAAAAGCACCACAGCGACAAGCCTTTCTGCTAATGAAGAACCATGCCAGGCTGACAGAACAGTGTGGCCCTGGGATGTTCTTCTATCTTCTTATGTCCCCGGCAGCTTTCCATCACTTGCAGTATGACCCTCCAAAAATCAGTACACGGATCATTGATCTTACGAACTCAAATTTGTGTTCCTCGACAAAACCATCAAGAATGTACAGCCAGAGACTGTATTGGAAGAAAATCACTTGGGCACTCCTCAAAATTCACAAACAGCCATTCAGATACAAAATGCACATACTGACAAGCAACCCCAGCAACATAAAAATCCAGATCCAGAATTAAATCCAGACACACAGCAGCAATGACACGATACCTTCGATATAATAGACAAAAAGCACTATGTTCCAAATGATTTGGTTTACTCAAGAAAGATATTTTACAATAAGCTACAGGCATAGTGCATTGTAAAGATAATCTGACAATTCTAGGTTACAGTATACTTGCTTACTGCTTTATATTAATCTAGAAATGGAGACAAATTCACAAGCAGTGTAGAAAAAGATTCACCACATATTACTACAGATCTGGAGATCAAAGTCGGTCTGGGTATAAAGTATGTTTGGACCAGAGATTTTTCCAGAAGACGCAGTATATGCTCTTTTCCAAAGCTCTTTCAGAGCACACATGCCTTAGACTTACATTATTGTTCTTGAAGAACTCATGCTCAAACAATTTTAAGATACTTTGGGCTGCTACTCATTTGTTTTGCAGTTCTGATGTTTGTTTGCATTGATTTTCTAAGGTTATTTAAATTCTTCATTTGTTAACAAATGATGCTGGCAGCAGAACACACTGGAATGCGAACACTCCAGAAAAAAAAGGGAGGGACAACTCAGCCCCAGTGGAATTAGGAATAAGATCCAATGACTCCCAACAGGGTTTCACAAGGGATAGCTCTATTGTTTCCTTCAGTGGGAGTTGTGGATCAAAGTAGCATTTCCCATCAGCCTACATACAGGACTCTCACGAAAGGTGCCAGTTCCTTCAATATTGCTCTGTGGGCTCACATTACAGACACTGAATAACAAAAATATAATTACAGGTTTTCATATAAGCGTGTGCATGTACAAAAAGCATGAAATAAAGCACACAGTAAGGCTCAGTTAGGATATGTCAACACAGAAAACATAATGATGTTAGAGCTGTTATGTTACTGATGGAATTAAACATGATCCATCCACATCAACTGCTTTTTTTTTTTTTTTTAATCTTCCATTGTAAAAAAGAAAAAAAACACAATAGATAATATAGCTAAGTAACTGTGAACATTCACAAATGGGGAAAAGCCTGTGAATTATCTGTATAAAACACGCACCAGCCACATCTTCACACAGATTTTAAAAAATGTAATTGCTCTGTCAGGTACGTACGCATGTAGAACAACTGTGTATCAAATCTGTGAGAGCGATGGCCTACTGCCTTAACTTTACAGATCTCATCAAGCAAAATCCTTCCTCATAATCTGGAGAAATGCTCTAAACCCTTCCTGCAAAATTTCAGTTATGGAACGTAAACTCTGCAGAAATTCAGTGGAAATTCAGTGCACAGAAAAACTGTATGTTATTTTCATCATATTTTGCCTGCACTAATAGAAACATAAACCTGTTCATGCTAGCTCTAACACAGTAAACACTGTGACCCTGAAGCACACTGGGGGCTCTCAGTTTCCTCCCTATTTGGTTATCTGTTGAGTCCTAGCACCGAAGGATGACTTTTTTCCTCTTCCCAAATGTGGCAATTTACACAGAGGTTATGTAAGTGCAAAGAATTACAGAAAAAATGTAAGTGGAAAGTGCATATTTTTAAAATGCACTTGAATAACTAAAATGTGGCTGAACTGACATTATTCAGACTTTCCAGTCTTATTCAGTACTGGATTGAAACCAAGCACAAGACATTTCAGGCCCAAAGGACATTTTAAAGAAAACTCTAAGTACCTATATTTCACGTTTACAGTATCTGTCTGGGAAATCTCTGCTACCTAAAGACAGACTTACTTATCTCCTCACAGAATCAAACAGAAGGGATGTAAACTAATTACAGAGAAGCCTGGATCAGCTTGGAAGCACAAGGACTGAATCAGCCCCAAAGAACACCCAAAAGAGAAACCTGGATTCAAATGTCTGTATTCTTCCAGCAAAATATAGATGCAGAATCAGATCCAAATTTTACATTGAAAGTTCACTTCTAACCTGTGCAGACACTAGCTCTAGGCCCAGTTCTGCATTCCTTCCACACCCAAAACTGGAGTTCAGCCTGAATAAGGAATGCCAGAGGGAAGTGAATTTCTTATCTTTGCGGCAGATCTTGTTTGGCCATTACGTGCCTGTGAACCTGCCAAAACTCAAATGTGTGACAATGCTGAATAGTTCAGTTCCAAGACTGATCAGGTTTTGTAAGATTTCTCTTCCAGGACACTTAAAATAAGGTGGAACTTTTTCATAAGCATACCTAACTGTTCGTACCTCCTGCATATGCTGAGAGATTCCAATACTGCTTACAAGCAATTTTCAACAATGGAAAAGATCCTAGATTTGTATAAAGAATGAGGAACAAAGGAAATAAGTTACATATTTCCAAAACTGGGGAACATTTAAAAGTACGGTTATACAAAATGCAACAGAACAATGTAAAATAAGATTTTAAAAAATTAAATTTCACAGAGAGCAAGTAACAAATGAATAAATAAATAATATAAGAGGGTACCTCGGCCCAGCAGTCCCTGCTTATCATTCTTCAAAATCACAGGGTGGCATTGTGCACAAAGGTGCACGTAGGTTTTTTTCCCCCCTAAAATGTTGAATTGAATAGAAATTATGTTTTCAGGCACCGAGTATGTGAAGATACATTGGTTTAAAACAATCTGCTTTTAGGGAGCATAAACTGATAACAGAAATTGAAAACCTGGAAAAAGTGGATAAAAATTGCTAAGTCCAAAACCAACCTATACGTCTCTCTTGTACTAGCAGAGGTGTCATCTTATGATCAGAATCTAGTCTCACTGTTCATTTCATCCAAATGGCATAATTATGAGCCCCTCTAAGCCATTTCTCACTCCCCAGCTTTTGTGTAACTTTCTATACCCAGAGTCTCTGTTCTGTCCCGGTGCACTATAACTCTACATCATCCCTCTTTCAGCTCTTGAGAGAGAGATACATTAAAATCCTAACTTTCCCCTCCAAGTAGACTGACTTCCTTTTTAGCTATAATGGTACTCCACCTTTCAGGTTCTTTATAAGGAAGGATGTTGCAAAGGAATATTAGGAAGGAATTAGCTGCAGAAGAGTATAAAACGATATTGGCGGATCTGCTATTTACATGGTCCCAGGCCCCTGCCTGGACTGCTCCTAAGGGAGCAACCCAGGGCTGCGGTGAACACTGCAGAGCAACTTTGCTGCTGTTTTTCATCTTGACAGAAGGAAATCATCTCGTCTTAATACTGCCCCTTAGGGAACGCCATTGCATAACACGCTGCTGGCCTATATTTCCCTGTTCTTGGCTCCAGGCTCTTACCAGAAACGCCACTCCTTCACTTCAGTTTCTGACTCTATTACAGAGTACTGCACAGACACACAGGATAGACACAAAGGAGCTGCCAACTCACGGATGCCTTTTTATTCCTCTAAACAGTATCCAGAACCTAACTAGAGGAAAATTTTAACAAGCTCATTGCTCACTACCACACCGCAAATGTTGCATCTCTGAAAAGTTTCTCTCCAGACCTGAGGCCCGAAGTGAGCTTGGTCTGCCCCTCTGTAAGATCTCCTCCCTGTTTTGGCACTATTACATGTAGCACTAATGTCATCCACTCCACAGAAATCAGGGCAGCCGCATGTAAGTGGGCAACTGCATGAGAAATGAACAGAAGCGAGAAGCTTGGAATATTCATGTTCCATTAGACACCACATCCTTCTTAGACAACTCCATTCAGCACAAAATGTTCCCTCAGATATATGTTGCATTGTTTATTGTCCCTACAAATGATCTTTCTATGCTTTTGTTTTTTGTTTTAATTAAAGCCTTTCCAAAAAGAATACGCAATGTCTCTCATTAAAAGGTGTAGCCCCCATATGACAGCTGTTCATGGTTAGTGACAGATTAAGTCTTGTTACCAATAAAGGAGATGACAGAACCAAGAGTTTTGAGCACTGGTGCTGTACTGTGTCTCTGGTTCAAGCTTCCATGTTCAAGAAATATATAATGTTATTTTTCTAAATTCTTTCAAGTTTTTCTGCTTGATGAACAAGTCAATTTCCATATGGCCCAACTTACTTGAAATTTATTAAAAGAGGAAACTAAACTCTGTCTGAAGCAAACTGTAACTGAGCCATGACCCAAAATTTAAATACATACTTAGGAGCAAGTAAAAAAGATGGAGTAAACGTTGTCCTGCTTCTTCTACTCTTCCATCTGCTCCAGACAGGCAATGACCTACGAAGAAGTTGCCGGGTGTTTCCCCCTGGATAAAATGCTTCCGCATCTCCTAGCGCCTATGCAGCCCCCGCAGGAACGCCAGCATCCCAGCAGCCCGCAAACTCCCGGGGAGCCTTCCCCACCCCTCTGCAGCGAAGGCACCCCTCTCGTTTTCCCGCAGCTCTCACCGGTGCGGTGCCGGTCGCCCCGCGGCTCTCGAACACCGCCCCTCTGCCGCCGCCACGCCGCTCCCCGATACCTCTCACCGCAGGGGCCGGGCCGGAGTTTCGCCGGGACGCAGCGAGCAGAGCCGCTGCCTCTCTCTCTCCTCCCGGAGCCGGCTCTTCGGGCTCAGCTCCGCAGAGCTCCCGGCCAGCTGCTGACTACCCGTCCCCTCTGCAGTCCCGCAGCGCTGCGGCGGCCTTGGGGGACGTGGAAAGGCCGCGCCGCCGGGAGGGCCCCGATAGCCGCCGCTTATCGCCGCCGTCCACCACCCAGCTGCGCTCCGCTTCCAGGAAGCCGAGGCTCCGCAGCGGCTGTTTGCTGCCGGACGCCGATCGCCCCGTCCCGCTCGCTGCCTCCCTCCCTCCCTCCGATCCCCCTCATGCTGGCAGGGGGGCTGGGAAAGTGCGGCGAGGCTCCGGCACATGCCGAGCTCGCGGTCCGGCTCGGACCCTCCGCTATTAAGCAGGGCGCACCCGCAGCGCCCCCTGCTTCGCGCAGCGCCGTGCTGCGGGCCGGCTCCGCACGCCGGCCATCCGCCCCTGTCCGCGCTCGGCCGGCTCCGACCTTCTCGCCCTTTCGCTTCTCAGACATTTCCTCCCTTCTCATTTTTCCCAGTCACTGCTCACTCTTCCTCTTCCTTACTCTCTGAGCCTGTGTCCTCCTATTACCCTCATCTGTTTTTCCCTAATCACCAATTTTCAGCTTCCCACTGCCTTTCCCCATTCTATCCATATTGGTGATCGGAGCATGGTTGGACTGGGTGATCCAGTGGGTCTTTTCTAACCTTGGAGATTCTATGATTCTATCCTCCCCCGGGTTTCCTATTACCAAACACGTACAACGTGTTCTTTCGAATCCCTGTTGACCAAACCCCTCTGACCCTTCCTGCTGTACTCACCACTGACCTTGTTGCTTCTTCCTCAGACGGGCACTGCTCCTCAACGACAAGCTCCCTCTTGCTGGCTTGCTGGTCACCTTCCAGATAAACCTGGCAAAAAGATGTGAATTGGTGGTGTAGAAAGCAGCAGCACCACCGAGATCCTCCGAGGTTCCTTGCCTCACCATGAGTCCACCCAAGTCACCCCTCTTTGCTTTTGAACAATGTCTCACCAGGCCTTTTGTAAACACCAAACTCAAACGTGTTCCTGCCTTGGGCACAGCACCTGGGGTTATGGTGTGTCTCATCCATCTGCCGTTCTCCCCCGTGTTTTTTAGCATCATTTCCCTATAGAGTTAGCAAGCTGACTGACACAGCACAGCAAGCGACGCAGTGCCTCTGAAGAAAATGAACTGGCCATACAGATGTTAGACATGCTCTCAGGAGAACTTCATTACTAATAGGGTTTGCTTTCCTTCTGATCATTCAGCAATATCTAGGGCATACACGAGACTTTTCCATCCTGTATCGGAAGGATAAAACAGAAACTAAAGATCTCAAAGCACCAGGTGACCACAAAATAACTCTTCAGGGCAAAGCAAATGCTTTTACAATACCTTATAAAACTGTTTACAGGCAAGTCTTGAAAACAGAAGATATCTCACACAGCTGAAAACGTTTTTAAGAAGGTGAATGAGAGGATTAATACTCATGAAGGTGAGAACAATAGGAGACAAAAACAGACGTGCTGATGGAATTAGCACACAACTCAATTTCTTTGGGTTTTAGATGTCTTACAAAGACCAGCACTGATGTTCTAGTAACAGTGAATTTTATATCTCATCAGCTAAGAGCTTGCTTGGTGGAAAAAGATGACATCAAAGGCACTGTTCCCAGCAAGACAAACTGCATGGGGATGTAAATACGTGGACCTGGATATGCAAACACATTGCATTCCTAATAATTGTAACCCTACTCACTGTTCTCTTGTTTTTTTTCCTGGTATTATGGGCTTCTATGATAATCACACTGTTTGAAGAAGCACTCCCTTGGCAAACACAACCACAGTGGTCTCACTCGGAGCAAGCTGTGTGCCCAGCCCCTCTGCTCACAGCTGCCAATGGCTCCAGACAGGCAGCACTGCCTATGTGTGCTTGAGCCCCAGAGGCACCGTGAGAGCTGTACCACATCATCTCCCACTGCTCTCCTGAAACACGGGCTGTGAAATGCAACAGTGTGAGTGCAGACGCACGCCTCAGAGCGCCAGCTCACAGCACGGTGGAGCATGCTGGGACTATTTTAAATCAACGTAGGACAGTTGTCAGAGCACCAAATCTCTGCAGGAGCCCTACAAAACCACTGCCGAACAAGAAACCTTTGCTGTCAGTGCCATTTCCTCTCAACCTGTAACAAACTTCACAGACCAAACCCTCAGCTAACACAAACGCTCCCACTACAGACATCCGTACTTAACTCAAACGAGGATTGGTCTTACTTGTTTTTATTTCAGTTTATTTTTTTATGATCTTTCTTTGCTCTGTCTTCATCTGGTGTGTTTATGTGGCTCATGCTTGGTTTTGATTATATTTAACTGCATTTCACATTACTTGCTCAACCATTTTGTTCACATTCTCTTTTTCCGTGAAACTGTAATAAAACACTTGGCTACAGAACTTCCAAATTGAGTACTGATGTTTAGTGTAGCTAACTATGCAGCAGGGTTCAAAGCAAGTTCTATAATGTCACAATTTACATGCTCTTGGAGACAATGGATACAAACTAAAAACTATTGTTACAAGCTAATTTCACATTCTTCTGCAATTTCCTGTAACATAAATACATTTAGTAATCTCATGCATATAATATACTGAAGTGTTGCCACTATTATAATATTTACAAAGAAAAACTAAAACACAAACACTGAGATGCCTCTCAGACCTAAAGGGACAAAAAAAAAAAATACTGGTACAATTTTCTCTGATGATCTCAACACACTTCACAAGTACCAATTAGCCACTCAACATTCATCACAGCTCCTAAGGCATCATACATAGTTTGCCTGTAAGCAGGAGACTTAGTAATACCTCATGTTTATTTCCATGGAAACTCTAAGAGATGCAAAGAGCACAATACTGCTGTTTGACAGAGCAAATTCTCAGCTACAAAACACTATTTTTCAATGTAGTCATCACCATTAGCCGTGCATTTTCACCAGCGATGAACAGGAGCCTTCATGCTGCACCAGTGCAGGTGACCACTGTCAGTGTCACCACTGCTGAAACGCAGCACCACAGCCTCACTGTGCCAGCACCCACTGGTTGGTCTCCATAAACATCCAGCAATTGTCAATGGATGTCAATGGGTGCCTTTTTTTTTTTTCCACATAGGGGAATTCAGTTTCCTCCCTTTGCTCCATAAGCACTTCCATGTCAGACACCACTCTGTCAGACTGCCCCTCTGCTGCCAGCTGTCACACTGCAACAAGATGTAAAGGGACATTGGTGGGAAGGTTCAGCCCTACTGCCACACCACCAACGCCCACCTCTGACATCACGGGCCAATATCACAAAATAGGAGGCATTACTTTCGGAGCAGCCCTCATAAAAAGATCATTCTACAGTGACATATTCAAGATGATCGAAAAAGTATATATTTACTGTCCCAGTCCCATCAGTGTTCTGGAATAATCAGAATAACATCATTAACATCATTGGCTTAAGTGACTTTTGTTTGGTTTCTAAACCAACTGAACCTACGCACAGGAAACCTGAGCAGACTGAAGTACTCAGGAAGATCCAGACTAAACCAACTTCTAACAAAGGCATCTGTAAGCCAGAGCTCTGCTTATGCTAGCAATAGCTAATAACTCTGCAGTTAGTCTTCTTCCTAGAGCTGTTATGCTGCCCTGGACAAAGCAATCCACTTCCTTACTGCTCTTAGTGCAAGCAATATGCATGCTAACTGCTTGTCTCTCCACCTTCTTTTCATTTTGTATCTTTTAATTTTAAAATGCTACTTGGATGCTTATGAACATGAAGTAATTTGCAGAGAAATAGATCATCTATCAATATACTCAGTATGCACTTTTGCTACTATAACGCAACAAACTTTAGATATCATCCCTATATGAAGGATATTTAGTGAAATCTCCTCTGGGTGTGCTATAGTAAAACTAATCTGTAATTATATGCCTCCAGAGTTCTGAGCACAATATTTCTGCTTCTTTGTGCATCTCTCTGCCTGCACTGGAATATTTTAGCGCATGGTGTTACAGATCAGGAGGGAATGCCCAAGTAGCTAACAGAAGCAGAGTTCTGAAGCAACAGTGGACAGAGGCTGAACTCACCCAGCTTCAGTATTTCCAGATGTGACATATGGAAGAACTGAACTGCTTTTCCTCCCCTTGGCTTGCTCTTTTCTGTTTTCACCTATTATCACTGCATCGGTTCAATTCGGTTAATAATCAGTGATGGTTCTACAATATTATTGTATAAATGGCTGTCTGGGTAGGCTCTGTAGGTGCACGGTGGGTTTGACTTGTCCATGCATGGATGCAAAAAGTAAGCTCAGGAGAGCGAGCCAACAGTACAATGAATCGTCTTAATACAATTGTTTAATATTTTCCCAAAATGTTGCTAACCTCGGTTTATGATTTCAGCCATAAATCTAAGAAATATCAGAACATTACAAGGTAAACCGTGCAAATTACCAACACGGGCAAGGATACGAGCGTACAGAACGCACCGGGAGTAAACGTGAGAACCAACGAGCAGCGCCACAGAGCGGCAGCGCCACAGAGCGGCAGCGCCACAGAGCGGCAGCGCCACAGAGCGGCAGCGCCACAGAGCGGCAGCGCCACAGAGCGGCAGCGCCACAGAGCGGCAGCGCCACAGAGCGGCAGCGCCACAGAGCGGCAGCGCCACAGAGCGGCAGCGCCACAGAGCGGCAGCGCCCCGCGCGCCCCCTGCTGGACATCGCCGGCACGAGCAGCCCTGCACGACTCGGTCGTTAACTAATAATTCAATCATAATGAATAATAATGAATTGTTTTATAAAGTGCTGTCATTCTTTCTTGCGATTGGCTGCAGATATCATTTCCAAATTAATACTTTTTCTCACAATCAGACAAGCAGCTGAAAGATAACAGATCCTGCCTTCAGTTCTTCAACCATCTCTGCCAAAGCCCTTTGACTCTGCCCAGGTTCCACACAGAGGGCGCAAACTCGTCCTGAGCGGACCAGAAAGCAGCCAGAAGAGCCTGAAGCTCGACAAGAGCTCCATGCCGAGATCCTGAAAGAGGCTGCACAGAGAGGTGTGGGTGGGTGCTCCATCCCCAGAGACACTCAAGGCCAAGCTGGACCACGCTCTGAGCAACCTGATTGAGCTGTAGGTGTCCCTACAGCTTCAAAGGTCCTTTTCAATTCAGACGATTCTACAATTCTATGAACCTAAAGGAGCATCTGGGACAGCACCAGCAAGGGACTTCCCTACAAAAGGGATTTATTACTGACTAAAGACAGAATAGCACCCAGAGCAGCAGCGCAGAGTGCTGAACAGCAAACCCTGCAGGACACGAGGACACAAAGCAGCACTCTCCAGCCCAGCTCCAAAGGAAGACATTCAGCAACAGGGGCTCAGCAGATAAAAGATGGAAATATCAGGAGCCTGATAATGGAAATGGATTTCAACAGCAGACAAAGCCTAATAACTTGCTCTGCCAAGCATACTGTGGGTAGTGCCAAGCAATTTTAAGAGCTATTGCAGGCCTTTCTGTATAAAATCATTCCTTTGTAGCAAAAAGTTACATTCCTACTGTTTCACAGATAGCACTGACAGCATCATTTATTCCAGGCTATAGCTACGGGCAGAGGATCCACAAACAGCAGTAAGAATCTTCTAAGAAAAGCTCAAAGTAAAGTCTCTATTCCAAGAAGTTTATTAAGCAGAGCCCTTTATCTAATTCTCTCTCTAAGAACAAGACAAAACTAAAATTCCAAACTCTACTAATGTGAAATTTAAAAGAAATTTCCAAGCAATTTCCTTTGATCCATCATATTTTTTCCTAATTTTTCATCAGGAATTCTCAATAAGCACTGGAAATGTAAATAAGTGTTGCTTAAAAAATACCTTTTTTAAAGGTAGTTATCTAAAGGTGTTATCTAATGGGCTCTGCAGATCCAGCACCAGCATGACTCCTTTTGAACCACTTTGGTCTTTAGGTTGTTAAGCCATACATACACACATGCAAGTGTTAGATGTCAGCTGATTAGTGCTAGTGTGTTTAAATAATGAAGAATTTCCAAGGAACACAGAGTCATTAAATAGAAATGGATTGTGAAATGAATGGGGAAAAAGCTTTAAAATTTTTTAATCATTTTAGTTGGAAATCTCAGAGAGTACAAATTAATTTAACTCGTGGGTTGCTAGGAAAGTATTTTCAAAAAATGTCAGACTTTTCCACAACTGAAGCCCCAACCACAGAAAAGTCACAGAAACACTCTACAGACCATATACTGCGAAGGGCATACTTACAGAATTATTTGCAACAGATCCTCTATTAAAAGTCTGATACTAAAGTTTCAAGTCAGATTTTTCATTAAGAATGAAAAGCAGAAAGAAGACTGAAGCTGAATGGGAGCTCCCGTTGTCTATCCCATCTATCCTCAGCAGGTGAAATAGCATTAGTTCTTCAGCTAGCAACGTGAGCAAAAACAGAATTTGAAGTGGTCATACTAATGGATACCTGTGCAGAAAGCACATGAATCAGATCTAGCCAGAAAAGGAGAAGCAGCCTGTAAAAACAAACTCTGTGTGTAAAAAGAAAGGCAGAATTTGTGGTACGATGTTCCTTACTATCCTTCATTCCTTATTATCCCTTTTTTTTTATACATATAATATTTTTAAATAAAGTTTTATTTTACTTTTTTATTTTCCTCTTCCCATGGTAAAAATAACAAATTACTCTCACCAACTGATGATCACTTTTGAGCTAGCACTGATTTATGCAAATAAAGAATAGTTTTAGTTAAATGTAAAAACTGCATAATCTTCAAGTTATACAATAAAAGATGTTGCAGGTCCTCAGTAGCAGTCAATATGTATTGGCAGGTATTTTCTGTTCTTTATTCTTGGAAGCAATCTTTCATCTCCAAGGAGAGCTGCATGGAATACCATTCCACTTAGAATTGGAAAATCTTCAGATAGGAAAGAAGCATTACAGCAGAATCTCACTGTACTCTAAGATGGACTTTGTGATCTCATTTTCCGATGAAAAGAAACGGAACAAAAGTCCTCACAAAACATTCCCAGCAACCCAGAGGTTACAAAACCCAACCTGTCTTTCAGCTTCACAGAAGCTGAAACTGAACGTACCATGAATAGTCTTGATCAAATCACAGGTTCTGTAGAATCTGTGACTAAAATAGCTCTGTAAACTTGTACTACTCCTGGCCTCTCACTGCATCTTTATCTGAAATCAAGCTGTTTACTGCATTCTTTCCTCATACGTCAGCTCCTAGTGATGAAAGCATGCCAGTGATTAATACTTTTTATTAGGTCAGTTCCAGAGACTTGAAATGAATTTGACCTGACTCCTCAAGTATGCTACCACACCCACTGCACAGAACTCCAACCATTCTAGGAATGCAAGATAGAAAAAAAACATTATCTTAGGTGATACTCCATAAATCTGTAGCAATAAAATCAGCTATATGCAGAAATCATCTTCAGGAAGCTCTTCTTCCAAGGCAAATGGCATATCAACTGCTTTAAAAAACTGGAAAAGGCATTGTGCTTTCCTACAGCTCCTTAAGCAAAGCATGCCATAGAAAACAAAAATGGAAAGTAGTCCAAACATTTTCTGATTTTGTAATTACAATGTGACAATGTGGAAGGTTTTATCCAGGTCTTGCTCACACAGCTGTAATCCACTGTCTTCTATTTACAACAAGATCACAGATTTTACCTAAATTTACGGACTGAATTCTGCACGCATTGTTTTGCAGCACAGAACAAGACACACTGGATAGAAGGATAGGAAGATGCGAATTAGCCTAGAGGCGGTCTGACAGCAAACTAAACTTAGCAATATCCTCTGTACTAATTACAACTTGGCTTGGCTTGAGAGATACCTGCAATTTCTTTGCCTTTGGCATGACAGCAGTGATATCAACTGCACAAAACGGCACTGCCTTAAAAGCCATTCAGGAGGGATTTCTACCTACGGATTCCCGGCTGAGACTTAATGCCCAACCGGGTGCTCAGCGCCTCACCTCATGGAGTTGCGAGGCTCCCTCAGGACGGCACACACTACCATCTCCTCTATCAGGCTCACACGTTAGGAAGCAACACATTTCAAAGGGTTGTAGACTTAAACATGTCAGCCCACACACTTTCTTTCTGAGTACACCTATAAAACTCCCTAAATGAAAAGTCCTTTTTCTTCAGATTTTAAAGCGCACCACGGTCTCCGCGTTAAGGTTTGCCGATACTTCTGCCAAGGTCACTAGGTGGACATTTACACAAAAATAGTAGTGCTATCTCAGCATAACGCCAGTAAACAAGGTCACAGAGAAGCCGTCAGGTGCATTACCAGATTATTAAAGGTGGTTAAAACTGAAAAGTGCACCAACAATTCCACGGACAGGATGGACTTTGCAAGAGCATCCAGAAAGGAAGAAGTCGAGCCTGCAGCCCGATACGGACACAGCCCGCACATCGCACACGGGGCCTGACCGCCCGGCCCCCGTGAGGCGCGCAGCTCAGCAGGGCAGGCGGAGAGCGGGGCTCCGTCCGCCACAGCGCTGTGTTTGCACATCAGACCCGCCCATTCCAGAGCAAAGGTTGCCGAGGCACCTGCGCGCTACTGAAAGAAAAAAAAAACGTCGTACTTCCTCATAGCGTTGCGGCCCCTCCACCTCCTCCCCCTCAGCGGGACGCCGCCCTCCATCTTGGAATCCCGCCGAACGCCGCAGGTGCGCGGCCCCGTCGGCCTGCGGCCACCGCGCATGCGCGGGAGCGGCAGGTGCGCGGCCCCGCCGGGCGGCGCATGCGCGGTGCAGGAGCCGCGCGCTGAGCCCGCCCTCCCGCGGGTGGCCGCCGGGCTGGCGGGGCGGCAGGTGCCAGGAGCCGCCGTGGCCCCGCCCCCTTCGTGAGGGCGGAGGCGTCGCGGCGGCCGCAGTCGGCGGAGCGGCCGCGGTTGCCCGGGCAGTCGGCTGGCCGGCTTCGGGCCGCGAGGATCCCACTCTTCTGCCCGCGGGCGCCCGGGGTGGAGGAAAGAGAGGAGACACCGGGCCTCCGGCGGCATGAGCCGGCCTCACCGCGGGGCCACGGGCAGCCGGGGCCTCGGCACCATGGAGGTGAAGAGCAAGGTGGGTGCGAGGCGCGGGCGGCCGGCGCGGCCCTGCGAGGGCTCCCGGTCGCGGCGGAGTGACGGAGGGCGGGAGCCGCTGCTGACTCACACACAGACGCGCGCACACACAGTCACACTCACGCACACCTGTCGGGTGGCGGCGCGGCCTGCAGGGGCGGAGGAGCGGTGCGGAGCCGGGCCTTTCTGTGTGGCGGGCGGGGATGGCGGTTGAAGCTTTGGGGTCGTCTGAGTCTAAAGATGCGTTCTGCTCGTTTTTGTGCTCCGAAGCGCGTTCCTCACCTACGCTGGGAAGGAAACACGGTGAGATTAACGGCTGCGCGTTGCTGTCCTCCTTCCTTTCGCTGTGGCGGAGCAGGCTCCCGCCGTTGCCGTTTGCGGTGGACCCCGGTCCTCGCTCGCTCCCCATCGCGCCGCGCTTCTCTCCGTTCCGCGCCTTGCTGAGCGCCCGACGCCGCCGCGCTTCCCGAGGCTCCGTGCAGCCCGCGGGTATTTCTGCATCCGTTGCTGTCGCTTGTTTTCTCCTGGTTGGCCGTAGTCTTACTGGCAGAGAACTTCAGGGTTCTGAAACATATCTTGGTTTTGATTTGGCTTACGGTCGTACTATTTCGTTAGCTTGTCCTTTTGCAGTTAATTGTGTTTACAATTGTAAATTTCAAAATGCATTCGATGTGAAATCTTAACTGGTGTCAAGCTGCTAAAGAAATGTGTTAAAATCCTTTTCCATCGTCTAGGCAAATTGCAAGCATGTCTCTACGTGAATATGTTTTCTTCCATTGATTTTTTTCTTTTTTTAAAAAAAAAGTACTTTTGTGCCTCTTTTTTTTTCTAAGCTACTCTACAGTCTGTTTGCTGCTTGTGCGCTGTTGTTTCCGGCAATCCAAGCATCTATTTGCAGGGTAGGTGAGGCAGCCAGGAGCTGGGAATCCTAGTGATCCCTTTTTTTCCCTTTTTTAAACACTAGCGTGACGAGTGCTAAAACTTCTACTAGAAAATATGTGGTTAGCTTTTGGAACTTGCATGGATGATACTTATTATTATTATTTTTAAGTGTTTTTAACTTAACTGTCATATTGCAAAGTCAGAATGCTCAGGAATACTTGGCTGCCATGATTCCAAATGCTAGTTAAGTATAGCTGTGACTGTAGTCACTGAAGTGTTTTTTTAATCTATGCACTTGTAGGATTGAAAGCAATCAGAATAATGTGTTTATAAACAGTACTTTCTGTCTCAGTCCAAACCTCCCCTGTAGTGTGCTGCGCCTGATTAGAAGTATAGTGAGGGATCAGCTGTGTGATGCTTCCTTTTGGCATTCTACAGAGAAGTTCTCATGAATTGTGACTGTCTCTTAAGAGTGAATTATGAAGATTTTGAGGCCTAGCTACTTGTTGCTAATGCATTATTTTAAAGTATCTAGATTTAATGTAGCAGAGGAGTCATCTTCCTTCTATGAAGAGAAGAAGCTCTGAAAAAGAGAGAGAGAAGCTGTGTGGAGGTAGAGGGGAGTGTTCCTGTGTAGTGCTGTAAGTTTTGAAGGCTTGTCATCAGGGTACAGTGCTGTATTTAGGTAGCCCAAATCAGTAATCATGCCCTGACAGACAAAACCATGCCTGCACAGCCCATTATGACAGGGAATAGTATTTTATTTTTATTTTTTATTTTTTTGGGTACAGAGTGAAATGTAATACACTGATAAGACAGATACAGTTGCTAGAGCTTATGTTCTGTTATTGTTACTGAAGATTAATAGCGTAGCAGCAGCATGCAGTGTTAGACAGGACATAAAGATGCTTCTCATAAGCAAGTCTTACTTATGTGGGTATATCTGGTGACTTCCTTGTATGCTGCCATAGCTTGTGATGTGTTTTTCCAGATGAGACTTCTGATTTTGCATTCTTGTACTTCATTAAAGTTGCCAGCTTTTGTTAGTGTGGTGTGGAATGTGGTGCAGCATTTGATACCAAATGAAAACATCACATGAGATTGAAATAGACCATGAATTTGTGTAGCTTTTCTACCGTATCAGCTTTATAGTAGCATTGAGCATGTGGCAAGCTTTGTTAGAGAATAACACCTGTGGAAATCATGGAGAGAAAAAAATTAACACCACATGCTTAAAAATCAGATCATTTGTATCCTTGCTGCAATTGCACAATGTTTGCTTCAAGTTGGGAATAAGATTGTTGGTGCTGTTCTTTTAAATCCCGTTGTTGCTTAATTGGTCAAACCACGTTGTCTTTCAAAACCAAACAACTGAAGATTGTTACAGTGCTTGGAGAATTTCTGTAGCGCTCATACGTGAAATAGCTGAAGCAAGGTTCAGCAGGAACGCGAGTCACCTTCCGTCGCTGACATCACACTTCAGCACGCTGCTCCTGACGTGTGAGAAGCTCCTCCTGCAGGCTGTTGTTTGCTTTGTAAGCATATATGAATCATCTCTTCTGACTTAAAATTACTAAAATCAGAACATTTCTAGAATACCCGCAGAGAATTCCATTGAGAACTTTGAAGATGAGGTGTTAGAGGGTGTAGGCTGTTCTGCTGTGCCTTTGAGTCTGCATGGTGTTAACGTGCTAACAATAGGGTCCTTGTCTCCTTATTTTCATGCCTTGGTATGTGAGAATTCTAAAGCCTTTATTCTCCAAAACTTTTAATCAGCGGTGAGGTAAGGGTTGTTCTGAGGCCTGGTAATTTGCACCTTTCCATCTGTTGTGCGTAACACTTACCTGAGTATGTGATACTGAGACTTAAACTTCCTGGCAGTATTTCATTCTGCTTGCCCTTGTTTTCTGCTTAAAATTATGCTAGATAAAGAAATAGTTCAAAGTGATGTTCATTGTCAGTCAGTGGCAGAATTGACAAAAATGCCACCAACTGTCTGTTTTATATTTTGTAGTGAGTAGCTTATCACTCTTCTAATTCTTTTACAAGATGGAATCTTTCAGTAACCTGGTCGTTATTATCTCTTCATTCCTTTTAGCATCCTTGTTTCCATGTTGTGTGTGCCTGATGCAGTGTTTGGAGGAATTGTTATCTAATACTCCTTGTTCTGTCCAGCACAGACAAGTCCCAGAACACCGTAATCTGACCAGTTATGCTTGCCAGAATTTGCCTGTCCATTCTATACCAAGCATTTACTTCTTAATTTGTGCTCAGTTTAGTCTTTCACCAGCTACCACTTAAGCATTGTCGGTATTAGTTGTTAAAAAGTTGCAGGTGATTTAAAGGAGTGATGTGTGAGTGGAATGGGGAGCTGGATTGTTTCTTAGGCCTTTATTTTGTGGTTTTTGTGTGATTGCTCTAAGTGCAAATGCTTCGTCTGAAAGTATGATACGATGATTAAATGTGTGGGGATTTCGTATCTTCTCAACCTTGTCTGTTTTAAGCCTTGAATACAGCTAGATTTTAAATGGCAGTGCAATCACGATTCATTTATTGATGGCAGTGGCAAATCTTCCGAATGCTCTTGTGGAGCAGCTGGCTGCTCCCTTTTATTTCCTTCTTCCAGAGAGGCAGAATTGATACAAGAGCATCTCATGAGAGCTTTTAGTTTGTACTGAAAGCCACCGGCTATTCTTTATGTCCATTGGGTCGAGGTGGCTTTTCACTTCTGTTCAGAACAACTAGGAACATAGAGTACTATCTTGCATATGTTAACCATAGCTGTATATTAATGTATACGTGCCATTCTAAACCGCTCTGAAACTTGTTTGAAAGATTGCAGGAAGTCACGTGCCAAAAGGAGCTGGTCGTACTCCTTCCTGATCTTGAGCTGCCAACATCGGTTCTCTTACCCAGAGCATGGCTTACCTCATAAGTGTCTGAGAATCTGCAATTATTCTGGCTCTTATTTGTCACCCTATTGCTGTTTGTAGTTCTTAGTGCACTCTTAATTGTAAAACATCCGGAACATTTTTGTGCTTGAGTTGTATGTTAGGTTTCCACGTTAATAAAGATATATTTTGTTGTAGTTTGGAGCAGAATTTCGGCGGTTTTCTTTGGAGAGGTCCAAACCTGGGAAGTTTGAGGAGTTCTATGGATTATTGCAGCATGTGCACAAGATACCCAACGTTGATGTTCTAGTGGGATATACAGATGTTCATGGAGATCTGCTGCCTATAAATAATGATGACAACTATCATAAAGCAGTTTCCACCGCCAATCCCCTACTCAGGATTTTCATTCAGAGAAAAGGTAAGCGTGCTTGATGTGGGTAATAAGTTGTTTTATAGTTACGCTGTTTACTCGCTGTGATGAATGGAGTGAATGCCCTATTTCATTGTGTTGAATTCCACAACTGTACACGGTCACATTTATTCACGTCTCTCTTGCAGGAGTTTCCTCAGGCAGCCTGTTTATACTTCATGCTTTTTGTTGTATTCAGTTTGGTTGGATAAAATCAAGTTAAATCTATAGCAAATGTTTCTTTCTGATTTCATTCCAATGAAAATGAACTTAGAACCCAGGATTTCTAGGGTTTTATGGTCTGTATATGTTGGACGAATTTCAATTAAAATTCCTGTTTTGATTGGACAAGGGAAGAAGCTGTTGCATGGTGGAAAGGAATCCTACTGCATAAAGAATTACATGTCAGTATAGAGACTAACTTTTAATATGCTGCTTCTGTAATACTTTCCTGATAAAAACAATGTGGAGCTTTCAAAATGACATTGATTTCAATCTGCAAGCTTCAAGTGTGAATGCTGATTTTTTTTTTTTTTTTTTTTTTTTTGTCAGATGGCTTTTAAAAATAGCATGTATTCTAGGTCCAAGTTCTGTTGTCTTTTTCTAGTATTTGCCTTCATCTGTGAAGCAGAATTCAGTTTTGAAGTTGCATGTGTTCTTGACCGGAAGAACATACACAGTGTAAAGATCTGAAGGGGATGGGAGGATGGGGAGTGTGGGGTCCTAGTGATGTGACTTGAGACTGTTTTAATTCAGAGAACAAAGAAAACCTAACTTCTAAACTTGCTGATTTTCTACTTACGTAAATACAGGGGTGTATGTGTATATGAATTCAAGTGTGCAGTTTCTATATTGACAAACAGTGAAGTGGTCTTTAAGTAACGCGCTATTTATTGCTCAGCTATTTTGTGAAGATGTGTGCTTTTTCTAGTTGTTGCTTATCAACAGGCTTATTTTCTCTAGGAAATACTTGGGCTTTATACCGGAAGCTTTTATTGTCATTCTCACTCCAAAGTAATAAAGTCCACAACAAATGATCTGACACAAAAACAATATGCAGAAACTGTGGCTTCTTGCCAGCTGCTGTTTGTGACAATGCATTTGTTTTGTTTGTATGGAGTTTAGTGTGGTAAGGCCTGTATGCTTTCTTTTCTGAATTGCCAAGGAGATGAACACGAGGAGTGTTAACAGAATGTCACTGCGGAAAAGGTCTATGATTCCATTTAATCTCCTACAGTAGCCATATGACAGGGACAGATAAGCCACTTTGTCAGACTAGGATTATTGGGTTACATTTAACACCATATGGTTTTTAAATTGTTACTGGTGTTAAATTCTTAATGCTAATTGTTACTAGTGTTACATCTATAATCTTTGTTCTTCATACTTTCGGAAAGTAGGATGGATTACTTTTACGTTTCTGGTGCAAGGAATCGAGAATGGAATCGATAGTAATGCACAACCAGAAATAAGATTAACCCAGTTAAGTTTCTAGTGCCAAGAACTGATTGTCAGAAAAAGCTGTGTAGAAAATAGTCCCTGTCAAATGGAACTATATAGCCTTCTGGCTGTGGAGTTTTAGCTAATAAGGAACCTAGATTGGCATCTAGGTTCTGCTATGAAACTATAATTAATGATAAATAATTCAAGTTAACTTTCTTCCTGTAAGGTTTGTTGTGGCTTCTCTAAACTCTGCTGAATTGCCTAAATATTTTGCTGAAAAAATCTTTTTGAAATTCTTAAAACAAAACTTTCTTTCCTTGTTTACCCAACAATAATAGTTGGGAACTTAAGATCTTTGGCAAAAAGTTATTGCTGACTTGGAATGGCAGCACAAAGGAGGGAGTTTGTATTGTTTTAAAAGAGAAAACTTTATTATGTTCTTTTGCTGATCTAAAGATTTTTGAAAGCTGGTGTAAGATATGAGTGAACTACAATAAAATCAAATGTAAATAATTCTGACCCTGTATCCAAGGAAGGCTTTAAGGTGGTTGAAAGGAGAGCAGCAGTATTCTTTCGTAATGTCAGCAGTAAGTGACGGTGGTGATGATGCAGGTCTAACTTAAGGAATTTTGGCATGTCAGAGTAAGCATGCTTCTGTTTTATGTTCACTTTTGATTCTTAATTTATGGAAACTGGGAAGTTGTGCATCCAAAAGACTTACGTTTACTGCTTGATGGGGTAAAAAACCTGGATATCCTTTAATGAAATGGAAGTATTCATCCTCTCAGGTTTTTCTAACTACAACTAGTACTTCTGTAACACTTGTTTCAGCATTAAGTCTAAATTAGAACTTGCTTATAGCACAAGTTATGGCTATCAGTTTGTAGAAAAGTTGCCTGTTGGAATTTCATCTTGGAGATTAAGAGATTAACAGGTACTGCTGACATCTGGAACTTAAACGCTGAACTGCTGTTTCATGATTACATCCAGATGTACGGGAGTCGCTCTGTCTGTGAGAAAACTCTTACTGTGAATATGAACATGGAGGGGGAGATGGTTCCCACAGACACTGAAGGGCAATTTGGTATGGAGGGTTTGTTTTTGGGTACAAGAAGTTAGATGATGATTTCAATTTAGCACCCATGAAAATTACTTAGAGTTGTATATTGTAATTTCCTATTCTTACACATCATGCCTGGCACGTGGCTTTATAGAATAAAAAGTAGATTCTTAATTCACTCCTATTTCTTGAGGTGGACTTTTTCTTTTTCCATGAAAAACAAATTTTTAAAGACAACTTTCTGGAGAAGATTCCTTCTGTCTGTGTCCTCTTTCTAAGACAAATACGAGCTTGTTATAACTTGGGCCTAGTTAAGAGAGATGATTTATTGGGCCTTATTTGAAAATGGTAAGTTGCATTCTTATTCCAATATAATCATGATTTGGTGTTTGTGCAATTGTTAAATTACTCTTTGTGAATTACACTGGTTTGCCAGTAGATCAGGAAAACACTGTGAATGTCTTGAACAATATTGAATTGAAACCAGATTTGACACTTGCAGGCAGTTTAAAATTTGCTGCATAAGTACGTACAGATTGGTGCCACCTTGGGTTTGAAACTGCTAAGAAACAAATCACTTCAATGCTATGGGGCCGTTCTCCTTAACGTTATCTGGAATTAATACCTTGCCCTTTGGCTTTATGCCAAAATATCTTTCTCTGTAGCTTTAATCTGATTAGCAAGGTGCCAGAACAAAGATGCCTTTGTACTCGAGAGTATTGCTTTAACTTCTCCACTGCTGAACAAACTTTCTAAACAGTCACGCTGTTTGGATGAGATATGGAGAGATGAGTTTTCTTCATTGACCTTTCATTGTTGTTTTTTCCCCCACAGATTATGTAACTTCAACTGTATTTCACAAGGTTTGTACTAGTTTTGCATAGTTAGGCTTTTAAGACTAGCTGTGGTACAAAAATCAAAGCCTCTGCTTAGATATTTTGACTTGTAACTTGTAATTTTGGTACTCTTTGATTGGAGTATCATGTGACTTGAAATGTATTTCTAAAAGCAGAAGTGCCAGCTCAGTGTTAAGAATTCTAATGGTATTTGTTTTGCAAAAGACTTCTGAAGGTCATATCTATTCCAGTAAATATTCTTCTATTAGTTTGTCTAAAAAGCACTTCTGATTCTCCGTTAGTCCACACTGATGAATTCATGTATTTCTTTCAAAGCTAGTCCTTCTGCTACTACTCTTTGTTTCACGAGTATGAGAAATTTGGTTTGGACAGAAGTGGTAGGCCACTTTGGCTGATGGTTACTTTTGTGTGTTCCTGGCTAGTGAAGAAAGCTGCGAGAAGCTGTGTGACAAGTTTTAGAGCAAACTATTGGGTAAGGAGCACAGAAACTAAGTGGGATCATCTGTGAGATCCAGTAATTCTTCTGGGATGTATTCAACGCCTGTTTGTATGACTGGTGCGTTCCAGGTCTACCATCCGGCACGGAAGACATGGCTGTAGCAGGAGAGGGACTGTGCTAGGGCCTTCTGTGAAGGAGCTGTTTTACTGGCCAGCTGGAGGCAGCTGGGAGCTCAGATACGACATACATTCTATCATATCAGATGTAAAAATTACTACATACTGCATCTGAATCTTTGACAAGAATCTGAATTTGTGGACTTGAGATTCATGGAGGAAATCCACCAGAACTGAATACCCTTAACGTTGCAATACTTCATATGAACAGAACAGGGCTAATAAGAAGATGAATACCTACCTGTTTTGATACAGTTTTCCTGTGTACAATTTCCAAACCACTTCCTGCACTAAACCCCAGTGGAAACCCAGTGCTTCGCTTGTTCTGGTGTAAGTTAGTACCTGTGTACGACTGCTTCCATCAGCATTCTGCACTTCAGGCCAGACTGTTTTGTGTCTACAATCTTCCCTTTTTTTTTCTTAAGGAGAGCTTACTCTAAATATATGAATATATGGCTGAAGGTCTGAATAACATGGAACTAATTAGTCAAAATACATTCAACTTGGTAACTAGCTTTATGGAAAACTTCCACCCCCAAAAATATATATATTTTGGAGCAATGTTATATTAAACGCCCAGAAATCTGTCTTGTAAATGCAAACCAAAATGGAAGTTTTTGGAACAAGGTAAACTGACTTAAGGACATGTCTTGTCCATGCAATATTGCTCTGGTCTTTGAGTGTTTTTCACTGATTCTGCTGCCTTAAAATCAGAGTTCTAGAGTATTAAAAATCTGTAGTACTTGGGCACAAACCGTACTGAAGTTTTTGAGAGATAACTGAGTTCCATGCCAGCTGCTGGTAGGGAAAGGGAAAACTCATGATGTGAAAAATAAACTTTGCACTCATTAGCATTCTTATTGGATTCTAATATTCAGGTCACTGTTACCTGTTTTTTGTATTAAAGTCTGTACTATTGCTTCCTTGCTTCCATTATGGATTACTCTGTATTTAAATGTGAAGGCATGTAAAGCAAAACCCTTCTGTCTAATTTATTTCACAATTGCCCTTGTTCCATAAGCAGTGGTAGTTCCAAATTAAAAAAAAAAAAAAAAGTGAAACTATTACAACTATTGTTACTACTATTATACAATTATTAACTATTAAACTATTATTATTGAGGTTCAACAAGGCCAAGTGTCGGGTTCTGCACTTTGGCCACAACAACCCCATGCAGCGCTACAGGCTTGGGGATGAGTGGTTGGATGACTGTGAAGAGGAAAGGGACCTGGGGGTGTTGGTTGATGCTCGGCTGAACATGAGCCAACAGTGTGCCCAGGTGGCCAAGAGGGCCAATGGCATCCTGGCCTGCATTAGAAACAGTGTGGCCAGCAGGAGCAGGGAGGTGATCATCCCCTGTACTCGGCTCTGGTGAGGCCGCACCTCGAGTACTGTGTTCAGTTTTGGGCTCCTCACTACAAGAAAGAGACTGAGGCCCTGGAACGTGTCCAGAGAAGGGCAACGAAACTGGTGAGGGGTCTGGAGCACAAGTTTTATGAGGAGCGGCTGAGGGAGCTGGGATTGTTCAGTGTGGAGAAGAAGAGGATCAGGGGAGACCTCACTGCACTTTACAACTTCCTGAAGGGGGTTGTGATGAGGAGGAGGGGTTTGACCTCTTCTCCCAGGCAACGAACAGAACCCAGGGAGATGCCCACAAGTTGTACCAGAGGAGGTTTAGTAACTTTTTCTCTCAGAGGGTGGTCAGGCACTGGAATGGCTGCCCAGGGAGGTGGTGGAGTAGCTGCCCTTGGCAGTGTTCAAGAGGCGTCTGGATGACATGCTGCATGATGTGGTTTAGTGCTAGTGGTGGCAATGGTGATGAGGAGACAGTTGGACTGGATGATCTCATAGGTCGTTTCCAACCTTGTGATTCTACAACTCATTGAATTACAGAAATCCTCACAATGTAGTGACCACGTATTTAGCTTGAAATTGGTTTGGTTTGTCAGTAGATAAAAGCAAAGCATCTACTCGTACTTTGATAAATTTAATGAAAAGATTAAAAGAACTGCTTCGTGTTGTCTGAGAACTCAGCATGTTAGTTCTCAGCTACGGAGTACAGGATTATTAATGGCTGATCTCAGTGAGATATCTCAAAATAGATTTTACACAAAGTGTTAAGCTTGCATTTGCAGAAGTGTTCTGCAGTAAAGTCCATTTGTTACATGCTTTGTTTGGGGAGGTGGCTTTTATCTTGAGTGTTTTTTAAATCAAGCCACCTTTTGTCAGAACCTGACTTGACTCTCTTAGACATTTGATGAACAGATCTTATTCTTTTTCTAAAGCCTCCTTGCTTGATGCTAGATCTAATAATTTCAGTTAGTCTTTCCTGCTGAAGAACAGCTGATTGAAAGACCCTTTCAAACTCGGTTCAACATTTTTGGAGTTAGAGTATACTTAAAATGGAAGCTTCCTTTGGAAAATGGGTGTTTTTTTTGGACAAAAAAGAGTTGCTTCTGCTGAAGTTCTTTCCATCAGTAATATTTGTATGGTTCAGATTCCTCTTTTTTTATAAAGTCATTTGTGCACTTTCCTATCAAACAGTGGCAACTGCAGCATTGCTTGTACATACGATGTTGCTAGAAGTGTGTGTGTGTGCAATGTCTCTTTGTTTCTGTTCCGCAGTTGTTTTACCTACATTGCATGGGGGTGGGGAGAAGAGTGCAGAATGCAATAATGTTTCTGGAGTTTGAATCCAGGTCACTTGGATCGCTTCCAGGAACTGGGCAATAATGGGTACTCTGGCTGCTTTCCCTTTTTCATTCTTTTCCTATGATCTGAAACTTAAGGAGAGAAAACTAACAAATGGAGTTACTCTGAATAAAATTAAGATGTTTCTAGGAATGTGCTCGTCCTTTCCATTTCTGACCTTTCTCATGCAGCTGGTTCTTTTTCTTTGCTCTGTTAACTTGCTTTAATTTTTTTTTTAACTGTTCTTTCCTTTGGTAACCTTGCAAGCCTTGATAAATTGCATAGCATCAGAGCTCTTGTCTCAAGTATAGAATGTTTCTACTGTAGCAAACCAGCAACCTTCTAGACTAGATTGTTCATTCTGCTAACCTAAAACATGACAGCGGTGCTATATGGCCTACATATAAAGTGACCTAATCATCAGTGTGCTATGTCTTACAGAAGATGCAGACTACAGTGCCTTTGGTACCGATACTATGGCAAGGAAGAAAAACGTCTTAACAAATGTGTTACGTCCAGATAATCACAAGAAGAAACCACACGTTGTCATTAGCATGCCACAAGACTTCAGACCAGTGTCTTCTATTATAGATGTAGATATTCTTCCAGAAACCCATCGCAGGGTACGACTTTACAAGTATGGAACTGACAAACCCCTTGGATTCTATATACGGGATGGCTCTAGTGTCAGAGTGACGCCACATGGATTAGAAAAAGTTCCAGGGATTTTCATATCCAGGCTTGTCCCTGGGGGCCTGGCTCAAAGCACAGGCTTACTGGCTGTCAATGATGAAGTACTGGAGGTGAATGGCATAGAAGTTTCAGGGAAAAGCCTTGATCAAGTTACAGACATGATGATTGCAAACAGCCGTAACCTGATCATTACAGTCAGACCAGCAAACCAGAGAAATAATGTTGTGAGGAACAGTCGGAATTCTGGCAGCTCTGGTCAGTCTACTGAGTCTAGTCTTCCAAGCAGCACGCCAAATATTTTAGCAAATTTCTTGCAAGGAGAAGAAGAGAGCGATGAGGAGGACATCATCATTGAAGATAGCGGTGAGCCACAGCAAATTCCTAAAGCTGCACCTACCAGCCTAGAATCATTGACGCAGATTCACCTGCTCCATGAGCCAACACAAAATGGCTTCCTTCCTTCCAGTGAGGTGAGCTTGAGTCACTCAGCATGCAACATTAGCATGGAATATGAAGTACAGAACCCAGATCACAAGTCATTAGAAGAAGACGGAACAATAATAACACTATGAAATTACATTGGTGTACTCTGTACTGAGCAAGGATGCTGTACACTTTTGATTTGGCATAATATATGATGTTTTATACCTCTCCATCTACTGTGCACTGCAATTTGCTTAAAAGGAGGAAGAGATAGTAAATGTAAGAAATTCACAATGATGTAAGTGGACTGACTCTGCACTTCCATGTAAATACTTCACAAATATTAAAAAAATAGTTGATAACTGACTAAAATTTAAATTGAAAGTGAAGGATAGCTAAGAGATGGCTGTGAGCTTTCTCTTAACAGTACTTTTGTTTTTTCTGTGCAAATACTATTGGTTCTATGGAATTGAATTTCCATTAGTGTCTGAGGTTGATTATCTAATGTGCTGTGGTTTCACGTTCAACTGAAGTGCTGCTTATATACCATGGAGATGCTTTAGTCGGTCAATTCCTCTTCTGGACTGCTGTTTTGCTGATAGAGCTGTCTGTGTGGCTCTGCGTATGAGAAAACAAAAATAAGCAGGAGATGGGCTGGGAGAGAGGCACTCCTGGTTGGTGAGGTTCCTGAGTCATTGAGCAACAGCAGTATGTGAGGAGTTCAGCAGATTATCCTCAGTTAGATAGGGCCTTCTGAGGCTGACTGTCCTGTTGTGGGTATGTAACCACAGGCTCGTTAGTCATGCATCTATATTGTTTTTAATTTGCCTTATATCATGAGGTTCATTTACTTTCAACTACACTATGATTTTTAAACCCAAATGTGAAATTTTTAACACTTCTGTATCTCAGACCTCTTCTCATTTTAGTTTGCAATGTTTAGGACATCATCAAATTTAGTTGCTAATCTCAGTGAATAGTAAAGAAATCAAATGTAAACTTAATGCTATGGAAGTAACATTACATAATCCATGTTTTAGAAAACAAAAAGCAGTCCTAGCAGAAGCTGCAATGATTTCTGCTAGAGAAGCTTGTTGTTATGAGTCTAAATGATGTGAAAAATTACTTTCTTCACACCTACACATTTAAAGCAGCTTAGATTGACTTAAATCCCTGTACTTAGAAAACAGTTTGAAATCAGGATGAGATTTCAATAGAATTTGTTTGAGCAGTATGATATTAAAATGATTCATTCCAATGAATTAAACTGTAAATGCTGATCTTCCTGTGCACCACTGGCTGGCTGTCTTAAATATTACAGAGCTGTATGTATAAAGCAAAATACAGATGACAAGTGCTGATACTGCAAAAGCACAAGCAAGCAAATTTCCTAGGAGAATGGCAGGGAAAGGCTTCTAGCACTTCCTCCTTCTTCGGATCTTCTGTTTTACCACCTGGCACTCTGTTCCCCACCTGACTCTATTTTGGGAATGTTACTCCTTGCAGGAAAGTGAGATGGGAATTAATGAAGTTGGGAGGAAGGTGAATGGAGCTTCTCAACAGGGGTCCAGCAGTCTGACTCAACCTGTAAGAAAGCAATAGGATGTGACCAGTTCTGTACTGTGCTTCCAGATTCTTGGAAGCCTCTTCTGCCCTGTGGGGAGAGATGGAACAAACAGGAAAGGAAACAAACTTTTTTTTTTTTTTTTTCCCCCCAGTCTACTCTGGGGAAACATCTACCTCTCGTATCTTCACTAATATGGGGCTATCTAGAAGTTTGGTGTTAAGGCATCTGCACAAGGATTAGGGCTAGTGTATCAGAGGCTAAGAATGTAGTATAAACAAAATTGCTTCAGTTATTAGTGGCATTAAATTTTAATGCGTTTGAATTTGAAATTAATAATCTTAACATTGGAGTTCAAATCTCCCGGGCTTTGAAGTGTTTTACTTATTTTTGCTAATTATATGAAGCAACTATATCTACTTAGAGGAAAATCTTCACTCTGCGATATGTAAGCTTCAATAACACCTTTTCTGACTGCTGCTCTACACTTCCTTTACAAAAGGAAGATTGTTTACTTTAAAGTATGTTCTTCCTTTATTAAAGACTTTCCTTCCTGTATAAAGTCATCAGCTGATGGTGACTGTCATCTATTATGCTAGTTTGCACTTCTGTGCCTTTTGTTTACTTGAATATATTGTGAATAATTAAAGGAGCAAAGGCACTTGGATGAGAAAAGAATGAGGTCCACAGACACAGAAGATGAAGTGGTAGCATACTGAATGCAGGTGTGATGCTCTCATTTGGAGGATATGCGCTGTGGGTCTGCTGTGGTGCACTGGCATTTTGCAGCATGGGTGCATGATGAGCTATTAAGTTAGGCAGGAGGGTTGATTCTGAGAATGATAATTACGGAATGTTACACGGTAACTTATTGCTGAAGTACAAACGCCCAAAGTTAGAGTGCTGCCAAACTCTGTGTTACCCAATTTGTACTATAACAGACGCATGGATATATTGGATGTGTATGCTGGTACGAAGGATTTGTAGGCACTAACTAGGGTCCCACTATAAATTGCATGGGAATTCATCCCGTAGGACCTTTTCTGCAATTCTGTAATCTAATTGATCTGAATATGTGAGAGAATACACTTGATGAGTGATGTTCTGTTTTACAGGAACTTGATTACACACACAGCAAAACTGTGCATTTGGGATTTGGTTAAAACAAAACACTAAGTATACATACTGAAAACTGATTTTAGTTGTATTTATGGTTACAGGGACGAGCTGCACCGCATGTAATTGCTAAATGCTGCAGTGACCATGAAGTTTCTAAAGTTCTTCCGCATTTTACTGATATATACACTCTTAATTATCAACTGTTTTTAAATTATTACTTCAGGATGATCAGTGGTTGATTATGAACGGCTAAACTTTATATATAAATGGTACTAAGGCTCAGTATAGGGTTTTTAAAATATGCTGATATCGTTAGCCTTTCGTTTACTACCTCCTAAATTTTTAACATCTTTATAATTTTCTCCTTGGAAGAAAGTGCTTAAAGGCTTGACTGTTTCATACAGATTTTTATCTTTAGCTAAAAGAAATTCAGAAGTGATAGTGAGGTTGCTACGCATGATTGACAAAATTAAGCTGCTATTAATGTAATCTTTGTGTATTAAGTATCCTGCATATGTAAACTGTATTTTCAACCCAGATTTTATAAACTAATTTATAAATATCCAAATTACTTAAAAATGGAGCAGAAAACTGAAGTTCTCTTGAGTAGCGTTATGTATTGTATACCTGCATGGGGGAAGTCCTTCACTGCAGATGGGAGATAAGTGCACCTTACTGGGAAACAAGCAAATTCTTCGTAGAATTAAGATGCATTTACTTTGAAGTTCTGCTCTGGTACTGGGTAAGTCAAGCCTAACTGTGAATCATATGTTTTTTCCACAGCTGAATTAAATTTAGGGCAATGTTCTCACAACCTGTCTTTAACATGTGTATTTTTGTGAATATTATGTATTTTCTAATTAAATTCTACTTGAAATGTGATTTTTACATCAATGAACTTGTTTAAAATGTCGAATATCAGTATTTTTCTTACAACTTCAATGTATAATGTACATTGTTAGCTCACTGAATGAAGATTGATTTTATGAATCTAGCTAGCTGTAGCTGTATATTAGTCTTATATTTTTACAGACTGGAATAATAAATGGATATAGAAATAAAATGGGTTTTTTTCTTAATTACTTTTAGACATGTAAAAATGAGGAAGAATGCAATGTTTGCTGATTCTGAAGTGTGACTGTAGATGGGTTTCTGTTTCCTCTTGGGCACCTGTGGGCTATTTTCACGTTAGCTTAATGTTTGCTTCTTCTGCTCCTTTCTCTGAAGCAAATCTTTACTTGTCCTTCGGTGCTGTTGACTGACCTGTGATGTGCTCATGCTATGATTCCTATGGTAGCTGCTAATAATGAGTTTTGCATTTGTATCACTTGCCTGAAGACTACTTATGGTAAAGTGCAGGACGTGAGTCGGGGAGATGGTTGTCTCATCTGTCATCACTGCCAAATGCTGCTGGCGATTTGGTGGTTTTCCTTTAATGTAAGTATTTCTTACAACTGTATTAATGTTTTTAACTTGTACCTGGTCCCCTTACAAATGTTTTCTTTCTTATCAAATGCGTTGGCAGCCCTTGAAAAAATTTACCTGGTGGCAGAAGATTTGAGTTTCTTTAGGTTCTTTTGCAGCTGCTGTTCTCAGGGCAAGCCATAGAACTTCTGTGCTGCACCTTCCTTCATACTGTGTGGAAATTCAGACGTAGTGTTTTTGTAACTTAATCTTCTATCCAAATGTATAAAGCTCTGAAACGTTTCTGAGTTACTGGCTTTTCTGTAAAATGTGAATTGTTGTGGGAACATGTTAATTCCTAGTATTGCTGTTGAAATTTAAGGATCAGATATTCTGAATGAATTGAATGCTTTAAAAACAATAAAAAGAGCAAAATCTGAAAGGTTAATAGGGTTTTTAAGCTGGAATAATGCTAATACAGACCCAGGGTGAATCTGAAGTGAGGGCACAGTTCAGAAATTAGTCAGAGACGAATAAAGAACAAGACTGAAACGCAACACCATTTCTACAGATTACTAGTCTCTCCATGTTGCTTTCCTAAATTAAGAGGCTAATTGTAAATGAAAGACTAACTTTCCCTGCTGCTGCTGCCTCCTTGAGGAAGAAATGCAACTGTTAAATACCACATAATATGGGGAGAAAAATATTTGAGGAAAAATACTACTGGAAAGAATTTAAGGCCTGCAGGAAGACCCAAAGATTGCTTTTTGTGACAGCTGTTAGCTGCTCACAACTGTCCTTGCTCTGTGTGTGATCAGGCATTTAGATACACTTTGCTTTCTGTATGAGAAGAGAATAAAAATGGAGAAGGATCTCCCCACGCTTGCCTGTGCAATTCAACTGAGGAAAAAATGTCAGCATCTCTCACAAAAGAGCCTCAAAGTGGGAGTAAGTACAACACTGCTGCAGAGACCAGCTTGTATAGAAGCAAAAAGTGAAAGGAGTCAGACACTGTCAGTTAAATATTTGCAATATTTTGTGACCTTATGGGTGCAAATATTTTACCTGTGAATGGCATTAAGTTTCTTCCCTTACACAGAAGATGAGGTTTTTATCTCAACTCATTGTACTGAATTCTCAGGATCATTTCCAACGCAGCTCAGAATTGATTGTTTGCAGAGACTTGTCTGAATTTTCAAAAGGAACACATTGAGACACGTGGTGTAACAGAAGGAAAAAGACTGAAATCAGTGCTAAAGACCCCATGTGCAGTTTTCTTTTTACCTAGAAATTAGCTGTGGCACTCCTCTAATCTAGGTTTGCCTGGGTTAGTTCTGCTGATCCTGAGGGCTGTGTGCGGTCCTGAAGAAGGGAGATCAGCAGCCTCAAAGTAGCTTCATAGACGCTTCCAGTACTCGCTTGAAGGAAAATATGCACTGCATGTTAGCAGTGTTGCTCTTGGATGCTGTGGAAGCAAGAAGTGGTACGGCTGGTTCTTGGAGAAGTGAGATTGTAGCCAAGATTAAAGAATTCAGACTGCTTATGCAGCGATGATAGATCAGCTGTGTACTTTCCCTCTCAAACAGGAGACAGATTCCTCTCTGATGACTTTATGTAGTGTGTTTATTTTTTTAAGTGGTTTAGAAACATGAGTCACAAATCAAGTTTGAGGAAGTGCTGTGCTATTTTACCAGCCCTTCATGTTGAAGCTATTTGGAGATGTTGCTAGTAAGGTACAGTTTCCTGTCCTCCGAATTAACATTCCTTTCTACCTGAACTAGTACTTTATTACCCAAGGAGATACCTTGCATTTCATCAGAGGGGAAGGTTTGTATTGGGCTCTGTGATGTTGTGCCTCTGTTTGCTCTCCAGAGGAGAATATGGTTTTTCTCTGGTTCAACGATGCTTCTGAATGCCTTCTTCAAGCACCTTGTCATTCATAATGTTTTTGGTGGTGGGTTGGTGGTTTTTTTTGTTGTTGTTGTTTTTTTTTGTTTTTGTTTTTTTTTTTTTTTTTGCACATGTTGGCAATGCTCAGAAATGAAGAACAGAGTTTGGGGGACAGATGGTGTGAAAGGCGCTACAGAGGATAAGAAAATCATCCCATTCAGAGGTTCATGCTTGTCTGAACCACACCAATAAGGTGGTTTTTGTACAAATCTGATGTGTATCTGGCGTGCCTGGACAAACTCTTCAAGTAAGTGCCTTGTTTTTCACAGCTGTAAGAGACAAAATGGAGAGAAGATTAAACAACAGGAGATGCACTAACAAAGGATGCAAGTGTCCCAGCACGATACAGAGGAATATTGAACTTTCCAAAAGCCAAAATTTGTTTATTGTATTAAGTTGTACCAATTAGTCTAATGAGATACTGTCTCTGTTTGCAAGCCTTGCTTGTCTCTTTAGAATCATGACTGTAACTGTGCTACCTCCTGTTGCGAGACACCGCATTTTCTTCCAAGGGTTTCAAGTTTTGTTTAACTTTTTTTCAAGTTATTTGCTATTATTCTAAATACTGCAGACCCAGTTTGTTTGTTTTTAAAAAGTAGGGTTCATCTTCTGGAGGAAGCAGAAAATTTTAAAGTCTCATGCCGAATATATAAAGAGATTTCTGTGACTTTGAGTGCTATGTGAGGTTACATAAATGGAATTTAGAGGTTAAAAACTATAAATCTTAGGAGCTTAAGTCCTGTAAAAGCCTTGTTATTAAGCCTGCCCTTTTTTATCCCGTGCTGTGAAATGAGAAAAAGATGTATTTTTGCAAACTTAAAAACAACCGGTCTAAAACTGACTTGCAAAACATGATCTGGGCACACAATTAGGTGTTGAAATTCCATTAATTGTCTTTCAGAAATATTTCAGGTGCTGTTCATTCTGAACATACCCCTTCACACACTTCCTCCTCTCTCATGTAACTTAGTTTCAAAACAGTTCATCTGTGATACACAACGGAGGTCAGAAATGTTTCATGGGGATCTGGACTTCATGCTTCCCGAGCATGCTTTCCAAATCTCACTGATGTGTAACCTCACGCACCTTTCAGGCACACAAGGTAGAAACCATTGGGGTGTACAGCAGCAATGGTTGAGCAGAGAACAGAACTATGCACGGTAGTCATAGATGTTTGTTCCCTTTGCTCTTTTCTTTAAAGCAAACCTTTGGAGTGCAAATACCTAGCAAGAGCTCTGCCCTGAGCTGGAGGGTTTGCAACTGAAACAAAGCACGTGCCTGGAGTCTCAGGCCCAGAGGTGCAGTGTGTTTTCTCTACAGCAGCTCATTTCTGCAAATACCATATGATTTTTCAGGTAAGAGCTTTCTTGTCACTGCTGTATCATGAGGTTCTGCCTGGTGCAGTTACCAGCATGGTGCAGGCGGTGCTTGGATCTCAGGTTGTTCAGATTGCTGGGGAGAGAAGCTGCAGGCTTTTTGCTCCTGCTGTTGTTGCTCCAGGTGCTGCCTCAGGCCTGGCTCGGGGCAAACCACGCACTATAAATTGAGCGTTTCCTTGGGAATGCTAGACCAGGTTTGGAGTTTGCCGTTATTCGGTGGTAACTTCATCTTATTCCAAGCCCAGGGAAGCTTTGCAGGACAGTGTGGTCCTGTTGTAGTCTTCTCCTCTGCAAGCACTCAAAATTAGTTTCTATGGTGTTTCTAATAACTGCACTGTGAATAACGCTCCAGGGTAGGCGGTGGATGACGTCTTATCCTTCTTTATTCCCACGCTGCCGGTCCCCTGCCTGCAGGCGGGACTGTTCCGCTGCGACGCCTCGGGCTGACGGGGCCGTGCGGCGCCCGCGGTGCGACTCCGACCTCGTGCGGCCACGAGCGTTTCTCGGTGCCGCTCTCCGCTGTGCGACCCGCTCCCAAGGTCGCTATGAGCGATCCGGCCGCTCCCAATGACTGCGCGGAGTGTAACAGCCAACGCGCTGAGAACAGCTGGTTCTTGTCGTTTCCGTTGGGAGCGCTACCGAGATCCTCCATCCTCCAGAGCGCTGCTCGGCGACGTGCTGCGTCCCAAATGCGGGCTGTTCGGCGTCGGGCTGCGAGGACGAGCCCCGCCGTACGGAGCGGCCCGGAGCGCGGCCCCGTCCCGCAGCACGTGCCGTTCCCGGCCGCCGCGTGGCGCGCGCGTCCCGCTCAGGGCGGCCGTGGGGGCTGCAGGGGGCGGGGCGGAGCGGAGCGGCGGGTGGAGGCGGAGCGGGGGCTGCCTTCAAGTCGGCCGGCGAGCGGCTGCCGGCGGACCGATGCTGCTGCCGGAGGAACGGTTGGGGCGCCGCGCGGGAGCGACGGCGGCGGCCGCGGAGATTTAGGCCGGGCGGTCGGCCCGCAGTGCGGGGAGGTGGGAGGTAAGTCCTGAGCGCCCCGGGGGACCCGGCGTGACGGCGGGCCTCCAGACACGGAGCGGAGGCTCTGCCCTCCCGGCTCTGCCCCGCTCGCTCGCCGCGCTTTTCTGGTTCGGATCTGAGGGTGGCGGAGCGTTCGCGTGCCCTCTGGCTTGTCTGTTTATTTGCCGGTTCGTGAACGCGGCTGCCGCTCCGGTGACGGCGCGGTGCGGTGAGGCGATGCCCGGGGCGGTTTGGCCCCGGTGCGGGGTGCGGCGCGGCGGCTCCTCTCCCTTCGGCCTGCGGGCGACGCGGGCCGGCAATAAATCGGACTTCTTTCACACATCTGAAGCTCGGAAGCGCGCTGTGTTGCTGTGCGCGGTGTGCTCGGGGAGGTGCTGTGACGCAGTCCTCGGTACCTGCCTCCTTTCTGTCTGGTTAAACCAGCGACAGCCTTTGTCTTGCGTCTGGATTCAGAGCCTCTCAGTCAGTCATCTCTGCATCTCTGGTGTGCAGAAACAAGCACTGCTAAAGCTATTGACAGTCAGAAAAATGAATTTTCAAGCTTGGTTAAGATGACATTGCAAAGTGAACTACTTAGGGAAGAAGTTTCATTGCAGCGTCGTGTCAGCTGTTTGGGTTCTATTGGTATCGCCGAGTGCCACTCAAAGTGATGTTAAATAAGAAACAAAGAAGGCTCCAGTTAACAAAACCAGGTTTCCCATGTAGTGTTGCATGGCAGATTGTGTATTTTTGTAACTGACGTGTTAAGGCTGTTGGTTCTTACAAGGAATACAGGAACAACTTGTACTCTTTGCTACTTGCAAGTCATTATGTTGCTTTTATTCATCTTCAGCTGAAATTATACACTTGTTTTAATACCAGACTTTCTGGATTACTGCATATCTTGGTAGCTTGTTCAAAGCAGTGATATAATTGAGGGATTTTTCCTACTCAGGAATTAATTACAGATTTTGTGGAATGTTCCCTTGGGCCTTGCACTGCCAGCTCAGCTTTGTGATGTAGCACAGTGTTGCTGAAACCACAGCAAGGACTTTCAGATCTTTTCCACAGAGAGCACTGCCTTAGTTTTGCTTTTATTATCATGCAATTAGCAATAACATTTGTCTCTAGCATATAATTCCTACTTTAGTTAAATTTTGCTGAACAGTTGTCGCAAATGAAACTAATAATGAATAAAAAACAAAGTATTTGCATAGTCTAGGAGAAGATTTTGCTACTTGAAGGTTTTCAAGACTGTGGTGTGTTGTCCTGCCTTGAATCTATCCTGTAAATTGGCACAGAAGACTGTTTACTCTTGAAATACATCTGACACTGTTTTTCTTTCCCTTTACCCACTGACTGTTTTTTCCTTGTAGGGTTTCTTCAGTATTCTGAAGCTGGTATAAGAGGATGTTGTACCAAAGAGCCTGTTAATTTCCAGCGATACTGAAATGTGCCTTCCTGATGGAGTTTGTAATGTTATAAGGAGGAGTGTGGTTCTCTGGTTTGGATATTTTAAATGTTTTCTATGCCTACTTTTTCATCTTAATGACATGGTAGGAGAACTCTTCGAGATCTAACAAAAGCAGCTCAGTGTTCTGAGTGGAAGTGGAACGCTTTTTGGAAAACTTTGTAGAGAAAATTTGATGATGAATTTTCTTTCTCATCCCCCCTTCTGTAATGAATAAGTTACAACACTGTTTGTTTATTGTGGGCATGGTGTACACCACCAGACCCAAATGTTTGTACAAGGGAGCGATCTTGAAATAAATATGTATGTCCTGGGGCAAAGCAAACAAATTATTCCAAGGTTGCACAGGGGGCTTTAATGAGGTTGAGACAAAACGGAAGTAGTGTTAAAGAGTTAAACAAGCTTCTCTTATCCAGGGCTTGGAAGATAGAAGGAGAAATTTGCAGTTGAGGAACACAGGTGTTGAGGGAAGTGGTAAGAAAGGGATTTTACTACGGTTACAGTATATACTACATAAAATAAAGCTATCTTCAGTTTTCCCCCTAATTACAGAAGGAAGTTATGGTTTTAAGTGGGGAATCAACAATGAATAAAGGGGAACGCTGAAATGCCCTCTGGAAGTGGTGCTGTTGAGCCTTTGGCTGAGGCTTTAGGATAAGCTGCTATGGAAAGGCCCAGCAGCTTTGCTCTTCCCCTCACTACTTGTTGGCTTTGTCAGTACTGGTCCTAGCGTGGCGATGTAATGATCTGACTGAAACAACTAATCTGAGCTAATGCGATTTGACAAAGAAAGTAATGGCTAGTTTCATTTTCAACTCAAGATACTTCTCTGATTCATTCTGCTGAGAACAGGACAGTAACCTGTACAGCTAATGCAAGTTCTTTCTGTGGATGTTTCTTTCATGCATTCTCAAGTAAATTATTGGAATTTATCTTCATTTTGCAGTTCTGCAGTTTGTGGTAGCTACTGTTAAACAGTCGTTTCAAAGCTGTAAGCTTTATATCAGTTTTGAACTGCCTCTTTAAGCCAACTCTGCTAGTAGCATGTGGCTGGATCAGCGGCTTTGGGCCTGTGAAGCTGACAGTGCACAGACCTGCCAAGAAACGTCTGTTTGATAGGATTGTTCTGCAGCCTATCTGATGTATGCACCACCACTAAGGTTGCACTGCTCTAAATTACATTTAGCAGAAAAGCTAGCAGTTATGTTTTTCTGCCTTACGAAGACTGCAAGAAATCAGGCTCAGTGCTTCCATGTTTCTTTCACAAATTAAATGTGGCTTTTAGCAACATGAAGTGACTGGGATCTTTCTTACATGAAAAGAATGTATTTTTCTGTTGCTTAGCAGTGATCTTTCCAGAGCTAGCCTGTGTGCAGTGGCATAAAGGAGCGCTCTTTCATTCTGAGGGGGAAGTAGATGTGGAAATTCTGGTCCTTTATTTAAGCATGCAAAGGAGTAGCAGAAGGACAACAGATTTTCCACAGAGAAATCTTTACCTGAGGCAGACATGGAACAGATTGTTTGGGGATGTAAACTCGTGTTAGCACTACTGAAATCCATGCATTGATTTATAGCAGCCATGGATCTCTTTGATAAACCTGTGCAGTGTAACGTGTCCTGAGGTTTCTTCTGTCTAGATGTGCACACCCAGAAGGGGCTGGGAACCCTTTGTGGATATGTTTTATGTCTTGTCTAAGTGAAATTGCACTGTGAATGTAAAGGCTCATGCTGCTGAAGACTTCTCACAGAGCTCGGTTAGACATAAGGACCATCAGTGGGCTGTCAGGTGTGGCCACTGAGCAGATGCAGAACCTCCAGCTGCTCACCATTCCTCTGATACCGACACACAAATCTTAGCTCAGTGCTGCTCCAGATGGTTGCACAGCTTTTGGGCCATGTTGGATCACATTCCTGCTGCTCAGCACACAGACAGTGCTCATATCTGCATTCCAGCAAATAGGTTTATGTCCTCAGCCATGCTGTGTCTTACACAGGAGCATGTGTTCACCCTTCTGAAAACAGGCAGAACCTCTTCCACGTGCTGAAGGATCTTTTGTTCCCTTTCTTTGTGATATGACAGTTCGTCCTTTCTGCTTCTGGAATCGCTGTCCTCTGTGCTGGCAGTGTTCACAGCTGTGACCACCATGCACTGTAACCCAGAAATCCATGCTGGAGTCGTGCATCCCTACAGCACCCCATTGCCTGGGGCACCAGCGTTAGCAGGTGGTAGTGAGAAACCTTCAGCTGGGGGAAGATCTTTTTGTAGAGAAATCTGAGTGTGATGGCCAAGTGTTGGTATGTGCTGAGGGTGGTGACTCCACGTCCTCTCACATCATTAGCGTGAATTACTTCAAAATCACAAGGATGGAACTGATCGCGTTGAAAGGCGCTTTGGGGGGCAGCCGTCCAACTCTTCAGCATGCTTCGGCTCTGCTGCAGTTGCACCATCCCTGCGCACGTCTCATGTTTATCTTCTGATGGGGAGGGTTGGCCATAAGAGTGAATATTGTGAGCTGTAACATCAGAATGACTTCTGTAAGTAACTGTTATTTGTTTTTGTTCTAATTTCTGCCTCGGCACGGCCAGGCGCACCGCCCGCCGCTAGGGATACCTCAGGCATGTTCTCGCGGCCTGATGCCCCCGGGGCTCTCTGCTCTCTCCCCGGCGGATCACGGCGGTACAGAAAGCCGCTGGGCCGTGCGGAGCGCTGTGCCGGCCTCCGGAGGCGGCGGACGCCGCGGCGCGCGCTGGAGGCCATGTCGCCTCCAGGCCCGTGACGCCGCGCAGGGCGGCCATCTTGCCGGCGCGGCCGCCTCGGGCAGGGCTGCGGAGGGGCGCGGCGACCACCAGGCGGCGCTGCTGAGTGCGCGGCCGCGAGGCCCCGCCCCTCCATTTGTCCCGGCCCCTTTGGTTCCGCCCTGCCCCTCGTGCGCTGCTGGGCGGCCCGGGCCGGCGTGGCGCGAGGGCGGGGTTTGCGTGTGCGAGCTGCCGAGTGCCCTTGGGCCCGAGGGCCTGGTGCAGGTGGGATAACTGTTGGGGGAGCGCTAATTAATGGTGGGATTCCGTCTGGTGTGCTCGGTAATGTTTGCGGCGCTCCGCTTCCTTGTCCGTTGTCTGTGCCTTCCTGCTCGCGGCAGAGCACGTGGGCAGGAGGGGCGCATTGCTGCTTGCTGACCCTGGCGGAAAGTGGTTCTGTCTGAAGGTTGCTTGGCTTTGGTGCTTGCATCAAAGAATGAATGCAACTTTGGCATTTCCCTGTGTTACTGCTTACCATGTCTTTCTTCTCTGCCTTCGAGTATGTGTCACTGTCAACTACGGTGATTGCTAATTGCCATGAAGCGTCAAATTCATTTCAAAGAGCAAGAAGTGAAACGTTTCCTCAGGGTCTTTTTATCCAGGAGCTGTTTTGGTTGAAGTTCCTCAGGTGTTGGCTGCTGCCATGTCTGCCCCTTGTCTGCTCTTCACAGAACAGGCACGGTTCTGCCTCTGAGAAGTGCAGAATACAGGAGACAAGTTTCATGTCCAAAATTTTTTAACTTCATTCCTGCAAGATAGTGGTTGCTACAGTGGTATGACGTCAGCTGCTCAAAGTCAGTGGTTTGAACACATAGTTCTTCGCTATTGATTACATGCTGTCTGATTTACTGTTAAGTTCATTAACTCAGTTTTTCTGTTTTGTAGCCTAGGCGAAGTCTTTATGTGTCCCTTTATGATTGTTTTTCAATCAATCAGGCATTGTTGGCTCTCTGTATGGAAGATGGTTAGCTTGTTCACAGGGACCCAGAGAGCTTTTTACCTGCTGTGAGATGACTTCTGTTGCCAATTGCCTCTACAGAAAATATTAGCCTAGTTTCAATGCACTCTTTGCTTTGCCCATTACAACATCTTGCCACAACCTGCAAGCTGAGAATAATTATCTAGTATGCAGATCATTAGCCTTATCTGGAACATCAAAGTACTGCCGTAGGTGTGCTGATTTTTTTGCCTTTCTATCCAGTATCCGCAATGTCAGATTCCTTTCAGCAGCATACCAAGTAGTATTTGGGAATCTGATTAATACAACAGCAGAATCTGATTAATACAACACAGTGTTTGAATTGATTCCAACTGTTGTGAATAGCAATAGTCTGGTCTTTGGTTGTCTAGTCACAACTAGAATTTGCACAGTATCTTTAAAATAGCTAGCTATTAAAAAAAAAATTATAAAATACAAAAGATCAAGAACGTGTGCTTAATAGTGCAGCTTGAACTGCAGTGTATGCAGCAACCAGGTCTTGCTGCCCTACATGCAACGGGCTGCTCCTGGTTTGTGTCCTAATTCATCACTCACACTGGCTGGGCTGTTTCCTGACTGCCCTCTTTGTGCTGCTGCCTCCTTGGGCTTTGTCTTGCTGACTTGAATTGTTAGAAGACAGGTTCAGTCAGACCTTTGCTCCTCACCCCCTCCTCAAATTGGCATAGTAAAAACTACTAAGAGGAATGGATTTGGTTGATGGTGATTTTTATTTTTTTGTTTGTTTTCCCCATGGTCTGCTCCGCTCTGGTGCTTGTGCTGAGCACTCAGCAAGGTCTTCAGTAAGATAAAGTGAAACAATTGCACAGGGAGAAACTGATCTTAATTTATAGTGGGGTTTCAGGCCACTCCTGCTTTCCGTGCCTTACCAGAGGCTGCTGTACCAAGAGGATCATTTCCCTTTGTCATGTACCGACTCCTGTTGAACTCCTCTGTCGCTGTGGTTCTGCAGACTGCTGCAGAATGACTCTTACTGAATCATATTTGCATGTCATTTCCTTTCATCACAGGCTGCTTGCTGAAAAATCTACTCTCCTTTGTCTTGTGCTGGTTGTTTGCTTTTACTCTGAAAGAAAGGCGGTTTAGATTTGTTCCATGTCTTCTGTGACCTGGTTGTGTTGATGGCTTTTGTACTGAATCTGTGCATCTCCTTTTTCTGACGTGTCCCGAACTACGGCTGTGTTTACAGAAGTTACCGAGCACTGAGCTGTAAGAATGGCTTTTCCCTAATCCTTTTCGAGTTGTTGGCTTGCTTCCTTTCCTTTGGGAAGTAAAGGCCCCAATTTTAATCTGAGGTAGTTCATTGGAGTGTAAACTTCACCTTAGGTCACCAATCTGTTTTTCACATTACTGTATGATATAGGTTTGGGGTTAGAGGCTGTTTTCCTCTGTGACTCCATTCAAGCATTCTACCCAATTGTCAGTGCCCGTTTTCTATTGGAAATGAAGTAGATACTGTACAGATAGCACTGTGTGTGTGTGCAGTTGTGCCACTGCTGGGTGTATGTAGTGCTGAGACCAGTAGGACAGAAATACTGTTGGTTTGTTTACAATAGAAAGCTATTACTACTTTGAAATGTCTGATTTGCTATCACAGAATGCTTATAGCTCTATTAAAACACGTGATCTGCATGTACGGGTAATAAAAATGCCGTAAAATCTTACCACGAGTCATTTTATGTGTGGCATTGTCCATCCTAAGCTTTTAGAAACTACAAGTTTTTATAAGAAGAAAGGAGAGACAAAGAAAGAAAAAAGTCATGTAAACGTCGTTAGAACTTTTTAATGCCCATCAGAACTCATAAAGTATTGCCCAGCTCTTGTCCTATCCATTTTTTTCCTCCTCATATGGATATCAAAAGCAAGCTTGGTTGTGTCAGGCAGCAAAAAGGTAATACCACTGTTCTTGGATCAAGGCACTTTCTAGAAAGGTGAGTTGATGTGGTTACTGCGTTTTGTGAGAGAAGTCCTGCTGTCCTGAGCCCCGGCAGATGCTAGAGGTGGTGCAATCAAAGCGTGACCCATGGCAGCCTTCCTTTGTTTTGCTGTTAGCGCTGGTGGGTTGCAGGTTGAGTTGTATTATTTAGGTGTAAGTGGTCTTTTACCTCTTGTCCATTGGCGACTGACCTTCTTACTGTTCCTGAATTAGGATCATTTGCCATAGGCTCTGTCAAATCCTTTCCAAAAACTGATCGATCGCTAAGTATGAATTAGCTGTTCTCCACTACAATCAAAGCATGGAGGATGAGAGGTAGTTTTCATTTTAAATTCAAAACTCCTTTTCTCTACGGTATTTTGCAACAGAAGGTGAAAGGTCTCTTGGGAGGAGTGTGGAAATCTGGGGAAGGAGAGGGAAGGGTCTGGTTGCAATTTTTTATGTGGAAGTTACCTGCTGTTGGTTATTTTGTTGTCTCATTGATTGCTTGGAAATTAAGTAATTTCCCAAGACTCTACTTTACAGCACAGTCGCAAAAGGGCCCCTGTGCTATCTTTTTGAACAGAAGTGATAGAGGTACTTTGAAATAGTCGTGTGGAAAAGAAAAAAAAGAAGAGTTTATCTTCAAGATTCGTCCTCATCTGAGGTACTTCTCTCTTTTAATGCAGGTTAGAAGATGATAGATCAGAGATTCTGGATGAGAGCATTCCACTCATTAAAGACAAGGTGAGGGAAATGAACCGTGTCTGTGCCTCTATGCCAAAATTGATTAATCAGAGGTTTGTTAATTGTAAAGTTTACATCCTCCTTTCTGCGTGCTTTATAGGTTAACTGTCTAAGTATTTATATGGAGCACTGACAAATTTAGAGCTCTATATTGTCTTAGATTTTATGTTTGTTTTAAAGTAGTATGTTAACATTTGTGTCAACTGAGGGCAAGTTTGCCTCAAGGAAGAACATAATTAAAACCCGATGAGGAAAATTGTGTAATTTTAACTGACTCAGAAGTGAGAGAAACTGAGTGTTTGTGGCATTAATTCCAGACAGATATCTCTTAAGCCTTAAGCTCTTCTATGAGTTAATATCCTCTGGTGATGTTTATAACTGTGGGAAGGACAGTGCACTGACTTTGCTTTCAGGAAGTTTTCTTTAAATGCAGTGCATTTTTGCTTTCAAAGAAAAGTTGGCATTTATTAAAATGCTTCATATTTTATGGTGTACAGCATGGGGAGAACGGTGAAGGGCAGGAAACAGAGGTAAGGCAATTTGGAACAAAAGTGAGTCAATTGTAACCTGCCTAATTTTCAGAAGTGAATACCTCAGTGTAAGAAATAGCACTTAACAGTTTAACTCTACTGCAACGTGTACTTATGTTGGATCTCAGAACAGGGAATGGAAATTAAAGCTAAGCAATTACTTATCACCGAAGTATAGTAAGCAACAGAGCTCCTTATTCATTTTTTCCCCTCCTTCTAATACAGAGAAGGGAAGAACACCCTTCCTGACCCCTCACCCCATTCCCTTAATACAGTGATAGGGGCATCATAATTTGGAATATGAAGAAAGCAGAAGTCTTTGTGCTGGGCTACAGGTTACCCTCGAAAGATGCAGCAGCATTTTGTTGAGAGGCTTTCTGTGTCATCAGACAAAACTGATATGATGATTGACTAGAAATCATTTTTTTCCCCAAGCATTATCATCTGTAATGGCAATAATCTGAGAGCACAAGACTAAATAGGTAATTTAAGCAGTAGATAATATTTTAATTAGAACTTTGAATTTAAAACCCAGCATCCATAGGGATTTTAAAAGGAGAAATTAGTTTGTACTCTCAGGAGTAGGAAAGGGAGAAACTGCTGTGTAAAGGTTAAAAGGATGAGAATCTGCTGGGTTTTAGTTTTGAAATTGCCACTGATACAATTTGTGCAACTGATTTACCTGCTAAGCCTCACCTTACCCCTAGAATGTGCAACGCTCAGCCTCTCTATCTCAGAACAAACAAACAAACAAACAAAACATTAAAAAAAAAAGTCCCTGAAAGTCCCAACAACTTAGCTGCTAGTAGAGAGTATCAAAATTCTTTTGTATTCTTGCAAACAAATGCTCTGTTTTTCGCTAGCAGGCTTTCCTTTATGGCTCAAATTTCAACTGAAACTGAACTCGATTGTTGTGTGTTCTTTTTGGAGCTTAAGCCATCTACTTTCACCTTTTTCACTGCTGTCACTTCCCTCCTACCCCTGTGGTCCCTCCCATCAGAAGCAGCCGTAACTGTGTGGCTTCTGAGGGCCCTTCCACCTCACTGCTGAGCTGTTACTGGACCTTTAGACACTATGGACACTCTTCAGCATACAAAACTGGACCCTTAGAAAAGGAGAAAATTCAGCTTTAGATCATGACAGGTGGTTCTTTTGATGGCTGTAAATGTCTGTACTCTACCTCTGAACATGTGTCCCTTGTTACTTACGTTAGCAGTAGTGCATTCTGAAATCTTGGTAAACCTTCTCTGACTTCTAGTGCCTATTTAGGATAATGTTGAAACTCAGCACATGTGCTTTTAATTTTCATAAGCGTTTTTTCCTCTCTCCACAGCTCCACAGGCATTAGAACAGTTGTACACCACATTTCCTTCCTAGAAGAGGAAGTGCCTGAAGTGGAGAGGAGCCAAGGTGCCTTTTTAATACAATTTGCCAGTTGTTTTGATGTGCAGCTATTCCATCTTTAAAAACGTGAGTATTTTTAAAATTGCTTTCAGCAGATGAGGAAGAGCTGTAAATTCCCTTTCTAGATCTAATGTGGCTTTACAGAAGATCTGATTATTAATTGAAAGTGATGTAAAAGAACTACCCATGGTTTGTGTTTGTAAAGGGGATTTTTAAAAAGCAGATTGTTTCGGTGAAATTTAGCAGTGGCCATTATGGGTGTGTTGTGTTGTTTTTCCCCTTCGGAAATGCTGTAGCGTTACGCTGGTATGCATAACACTGGGCAGGCAACAATACACAGCTATCAGCTGTAGGAGCAGCTGAACCAATCCAAATTTTTGTTTGGTGTTAATTTCAGTTGCAGAAGGCTAGTTCATTTTCTGCAGGTCCAGGACGTACCTTAGGTGTGTGATGAACATCGTGAATATGCAGTCTTGTTAACAGCCATGGAAAGGACACGGGACGTACTGATGTGTTCTTTGGGTAATTCAGCTGTCAAACTCCGTGAATCTTTAACCTCGGTTAATATGTACACATTCAAGAGTGTAACTTAGTCAAAATTGGTAAGATTTTCGTAGCAGTGGGAAAAGATGTCTCTGAAACCATGGCAATCTGTGCCGATTTAAAATTTCTGCTGTAACTTACGGAGGCATTTGAGATTCTTAAAAGAGCTAAACAGCAGATATTGTTCTTTAATTTTGTTCTTTCAATTTTCTTACTTTTGCTTCCTAAAACTTTGCAAACATGTCAAGCCCACCTCAGATACCCAGTCAGGGAAATGCATCAAAGCTGAAAGTTTTGCAAGGTTTGTTTGCCTATTCAAATAATGTTGTATAACTGGGATACCAGGAAAGAAGTGGAGAAGGCCAGGCTATTAATTCAGATGCTGGCTTGATTAATGCTGGAAGACAGTATAATCTTTTTAATACATATTTTTGTCCTTACTAAGTGCATTTTCAAAATACTATGTGATTGTATATTTGTGCTTGCAGGCATCTTGGAATGATAGTGTTAGTGAACAAAACAGAAAAATAGACAGCGAATGGTGTAGCTTCACACTGTACTGCTCTTGTGCTCTCCCTCCTGAAGTGTAGTGCAGTGGGAAAATGCTGTGAGAGGGATAACTAGGATGAGCACAAATGAGAAAAGTTCCCCTGCAGAAATCTGAACAGACAAGATTTAGCCTGAGGAAGAACAAGACAGGGTAAAGGTAAAGGTTTGGTTTGTGAAGTCATTCTGTATGTGGAGCAGGTGAATTGAGAAGGATTATTCACTCCCTGACGTATTTCAAGAATACAATCTTCTTAAGAAATTACCAGCAAGCAAGCTCAGCATATAAAAAATAGAGAGGAAGGTACTTACTTAATGAGATGTATTAACATGCCCAGGCACTTACATTCCCAGGGTGTTATGTTCCCAAAGTGATAAGGCATTCATAGATAGTAGTCCAACAATTGAGATTTATATATATATAGATAGATAGATACCAATTCTTCAGTCTCTTGGAAATAAGTTGGTGTAATTACTCTTAAAACGTTTCCTTTGTCAGACTGTTCAGTTGGTCATCACTTAAGTGGAATTGTTTGGCTACATGGACCTTTGAATGAATGATGCAGCACAGCTGCTTATTAACAAATTTTACACTGTGGCTCTCGCTGTAAATTCTGCCTCTGATGGCAGTGCTCTGTGTGGTAAGGAATTGTTCACTTCTAGAAGTGTGGAGGAAGGACTGAATTATTTAAGGACATAAGTGGAGTTAGAATTTCTGCAGCTGCTTTCATGTAGGTTTGTCTGTTGCCTGAAACATAAGATCTCTGCCAACTGCAGAAGTTTCTGTACTCTCAGCTCTGTGTCTGTGTAGCTGTCTATCCTCTTTCCTCTGTTTTGCAGGACACCGTTGCAGAGATGCCCCTCAAGCACTTTTTACCATTTAAAAATCAGGGCTGTCCATTTTTGTGGGTGAATTTATCTTGTTCTGAAATGACAGCATCCAACTTGTGCAGCTTCTTTCTGTAGCCTTTTTGATCAGACTTGGTATAAGTACTTGAGAGCTGCACTCTCTGAGCAGTTAATTTTTTTTCCTCTTTTAATTAAATGTGTGCTATTTCAAGTACCAGAAAAATCCCCCTCTTGCTGTTTTGCCATTATATTTCAAGATGCTGCAGAATATTGGGTTTTTTAGATCTTTGAATGTGTTTGGGTATTCAGGTTGTTTCACACAGACTTCCAGTGCCGGGGAGCAATGGGAGAAGTGTCAACACTGTGGGTGAAAAGTGAGTAATGCGAATTCATTCTGTGTTAGGAATAGCCAGGGGTGGTCTGAAAAGAAATGACCTTTTACTAAATATAAATTACAAATATGACTGTAGGTCTGACAGATTATAAGAATATAACTCCTCCTGAGGGAGCAGAACTGAGGAAATAACTTTCTCCTGTGAAGTTTGCAGATCTGTGGAAGAAAAGCCTTTCTCCCGTAAAGCTTGAACTCTGCGTGAGTGAAACTGTGGTACCAAATCTTTTGTCCAAAGATTTTACGTGTGCCCTGGCTGAATGGGTTTCAGCAGTCTTACAGAAAGTACAGGAAACCTATTTTAGAAAACTATAGCACGTTTAATTTTTGGGGAAAAGAAAATACCTAGTATCTTTTCCAATGGAACAAAACTGAATGTCAGTAACTCTTCCACTCTTTTTTCACACATCTTTTGATAACTGGCGTTTTTTTAAAACCAGAAGTACTCCTTCTAGCTAGTATCACTAGCTGATAATCTTGGCAAGTATTCAAAACTGAGTCTGAGAAGCGTACAGAGAACAGAGGGCTGGTATGTACTTCCAAAATTGTATTTCATAGTGCAAAAAATCAGTTATGTTTTGCAAGTAACAGCTAATTCCTGTTGCAGAATTTCAGTAGAGATCAAGTGAATGAAAAGAACAGTTAGGAAAAGCTTGATTTTTCAGAAGGCCACCTACGTTAGTGCTTCAGAGTGTTTTACAAAGCAGAGACGTGCAGTGTTAAAGTGGATTAGTTACAGAAAAGATATTAGCTGGTGCTGGAGAAGTAAGTGGTGAATGCCTCTCCACCCTGCTTTTTTCTTACATTTCTCTTGGCCGCTGCTGTAAGGAATGCAGCATGCAGTGACTGCTATGGATTTAAGCATTTGCATGTTACACATTGCAGCTCTGTTCTGGCCCGTGGTCTTGGGACAATACAGGATATCTTGCAAGTACAAAGAAAATCTGTCATGTCTTTCTGTCTTCCAAATGCAGCTCTGGGCCATTATATCCATTGTTAAACGGGACTGTGTGCACTCATTGGTACAGAACAATGCATGAAAAATAACAATTATTTAGGTGTCTCAGGGTTCCTGTTCATAAACCTGTGCTGTGCTGCCATCGATTAAAGAAACAAAAGCAATGAAATACAGAAAGCTAAAACATGGCTGAGGTATTCCTAGCAAGAATGTCCTCAGGCATTGGAGCAGCATGTTGTGGAAGTACAGCTGAGTCACTTCTTTGAATTTTTCACACATCCCACTTTGTTACAAGTGTGCCATTTATATCCTTGTGTTAATAGAAATGAAGTTTGTTTTGCAAAATTTTGAAATCATTCTCTTCTGAACAAGGAATGGCTGTCTTCCCCCTTCCTGCATTTCTGAGGTAGTACTGTTTTTCTCAGTTTAAGCTCTACCAGCTACAGTTTAAACACCAGCTGAGATGGAGCAGACTGCATGATGTTAGGGTTAAATATCTCAGATGCATTTTACTCCACTGAGAAATTATGTTCTTGCCAGCCATAGTTGTGGTGAGCTTGTTGGGAACTTTTTTGTACCGTATTTCTGTGGCTTATTATCTCCACAGCATGGTATGTATGCTTCTCCACTTCTTTCTGTAGCCGAATAATGCATGCTTTTGTAATGGTGCCTCTTCAGAGAAATGGCTCTAGAAATCGCACTCTCGGTGTGACAAAAGGAAAATTTTGTCTTTATTTTGTTCCTACTGTTAATTCTGCACACAGCAAAAAAATAGGCATCGTAAATGATTTTCTGTTGTAAACAGGCACTCTTCTCTAAAATAAATTGGTAATTTATAGCAAGGTCTATGCGGCTTTACTGGAATCAGTGCTCCATCTCAAAGTGCATGATTGACGGTAGTTCTGGGCACAAAGCACTCGTTGGGTAAACACCAGGTGAACAGTGGGCACAAGGAGGTGGTTTTGTGAGGGTAAAATGGTTCTGGGGACTGGAACTGGGAAATGGATGACATGGGTATTTAGCCAAAAGTCAAGAGTTCAAGTTTCACGCACTGACTTTAACATTATAACTGGGGATATACACAGAAGCCAGTGTTCATGCACAGCTGCTGTGCAGTGAGTGACATTTGTGAAAAGGTTTTGTCCATTTTCCAATCAATAGGTTTCCATTTCAAGAACCATCACCACACGTACGTCTCTCCCCAGTCGATTCTGCAGGGGAGCCTGCTTTGGAATTTGCTCATCCGGCTCAGAACAATAACCACTGCCCTGCTGCTGCTCCTCAGTGCAGCATGCTAATGGCAGGTGCCGTGCACCTGAGTACCCATTGGATATTTTCCTTACAAGCACCCATTTGAAACATGACAGTTTTAAAAGGCACAAACGCAGATCTGCTGTGTTTTTGTTTTGCTTTGTTTTTCTTGGCAATAGCTAATCAGAACCTCATGGTACGTAGCTTCAGAAATGTTTATTCCTTGATGATCTCATGCCATAGAGAATTCATTTCCCCTCGTATAACTGAAATGCCTGATGCTCTTCAGGAGTATTGCTAGGAATACTGCATTCACTACCCTGAATGTCAGATGAAATACCATTCTGGCCAAAATAGAAACAATGCTTGCTATTATGTCTTAGAATCCGCTAGGTCATAGGCCTAACTTTTAGGGTAAGATGTTGATTGCCTTCATTTTTGAGGCGATAATGAATTAGGACTTCTTTATAGTTGATTTCCAATCTTCACTAAGTATTTCACAAGGTGGGGAGATATTCTGTCTGCCGTCCCAGTCTGACTGGGCCATTTTTTGTGGCTGGCAGGAAGTTCTGTCTGTGTAATGGTTGTGTTGCAGGAAAGGTGCTTTGCTGTGCTGGAGCCTCTAGGAGCCGTGGTGATGAATATTTTCTTCCAGGGCCTCCAACACAAATGCACACGCACATTGGTTCCTTATGCACTCATCTCCCAGCATATTTCCCTTCCCCCAGCTCTTTTACAAACTGTTTCTCCCCCAGGCTAATTTCTTCCTGTCTGGAGTAACAAACGTGCACAGGCACTTCCTTTTTTCTTTATCTTTAAAATTTCCAAGCATAGATATAAAAATCAATGACTTAAAAGACTATTTTAATTATTTTTTCTGCTTTGAATAAAATGTGCATGTGTGTGTCTAAAAAGAATAAAAAATGAACCCATAGTTTATGGCTAAGTGAGGCCAAGTTGCTCCTGTTTCTATTTTTTTGAAGTGTCTTTACTCAGCAGTCGCTTTTTTTTTCCTTGTGGTAAAAAATGCAACTGAGCAGATGGCAGTATTAACACATGAAACGCAGTGCCTGCTCGGATTGATCTAACAGTGTGCTAGGTTTCTGTCACTGGCGTTCAGCTAGTTAAGTAGTGTTTACAAGTTAATGAATTTGTTCCACTTGAGATATTTGATGGTATGTGCTGAGGTTAAGCAGTAAAGAGATCCTTTAGGAGCAGTTGAGGAAAGCATGAGGTTTCTAGACACTGACCTTGTGGGTTTTTGCATTTTTGCCATGGATATGGACCTGAAAAGAGGCAGAAAGAACAATAGCAAATAGCAGTACTGCAGTCTTTTCTTTTACATCGTTGATGCTTGGAGCACTGCAGTAATACCATGCTTCATAGCAGCTCCGTGTTTTAATCATATAGTTTATGACTCTATTTCTGTCTAACGCTTTTGAGTCTTAGGCAAGAATTTGAGAAAGCAACGTTTATATAGCAAATCAAGCAACATATTTCTGTGTGGTCTGCTTGCATGCATGCTTTGGAAGTATGAATAGAAACTGTTAAATAGGATGCGAAATATGCCAGCTGTATCCTGGGTTGCATTAAGAGAAGCATGACCAGCAGGGACAGGGAGGTGATTCAGCCCCTCAACTGCTCTTGTGAGACCCCACCTGGAGCACTGCATCCAGTTGTGGAGCCCCCAGCACAAAAGGACATGGAGCTGTTGGAGCAGGTCCAGAGGAGGGCCACAGAGAGGCTCAGAGGGCTGCAGCAGTTCTCCTGTGAGGACTGGCTGAGAGAGCTGAAGCTCGTCATCCTGGAGAAGAGAAGGCTTTGAGGAGATCTTACAGTGCCTGAAGGGGCCTACAAGAAAGCTGGGGACAGACTTTTTATAAGGGCAGGGGGTGACAGGAGGGGAGGAGATAGCTTTAAACTGGAAGAGGGGAGATTTCAACTGGATAATAGGAAGAAATTCTTCACTCTGAGGATGGTGAGACACTGGAACAGGTTGCCCAGGAAGGCAGTGAATGCTCCCGGCGTGGAAGCACTCAAAGCCAGGCTGGATGGGCCTTTGAGCAACCTGGTCTGGAGGAAGGTGTCCCTGCTTATAGCAGGGGGTTGGAACTGGGTGATCTTGGGGACCTTCTGTCCCAAACCATTCTATGGTTCTGTGATATATAAATAAGCTCACATTTGGCAAAAGTGTCTAGGATAGGGTGATAACATTCTTTGTATTTTCAGTTCATGCATAAGATTCCCCCTTACAGTACAGTATGCAATTTACCCAGTAATGTTTGAAGGTGGGCTAAGTTCCAAGAATTGTATTCATGGTAAGAACCAGAACAGATTGGTTGCTGGTAACTGGAAATCATTCTCATGTAGTATTTTGCACAGCAAGTTTATCTCTGCGTGGGTTGCTTAGTCTGCTGAAGCTGTGTAAATCTGCAAACCTGCATTCTTTGCCTAGCAACCACTAAGCATAGTGCATGGGAAGAGTTTGTGTATTTCGTTATTTTAACAGCTGATGCCAAAATAGTATGTTTGAAAGACCTAGTTGATATTTCTGGCATTAATTTTTGAATTTTCTGAAACTGCACATTTTAGTTTTGTTAAGACTTCTGTAAAAAATATGGCTCTCACTTCACCAGTAGAACTTTATTCAAACAGGACTGGAGGTCAAATTCCTACTTGTAAAGGCTCCACTGTTTAGTTAAACTCCAACTTGAAATGTAAGATCATGACTACCAGATAAGACCAAACTTTTGCCTCTGAATATGCACGAGTGCATCTTTTATACCTTAAAACTGTTTTGGGAAGGCTTTTCTCACATGAGCTGACAACGCCGAGTTAAGCACTGCTAGGAGCAATGGGGGACACCGTTCTGACAGCCTGGCAGCCTGCTTGTCTCTGAAGCCTGAGGTCACTGGGTTTCAGCTACCTGAGAGATGCTGTCGGTAATCCTGTGCCTGGACGAGGTTTGGACTCCCGCTGCATGGAGTTTATACATAGAAATAAGCTTTGTTAACCCATGCGTTTTATTGGGCTTTATGGATGTGTGACATCATTGGCAGCCAATCAGGAAGTGCTTCAGGGCAGAGTTGAAAAGCTATTTCATAATGTATTTATATTCAGTGCAGATATTCTGGGGCCTCAGTAGCATTCATTTTGTCGCAGAGTCCATGTGTCAGTATGGCTTGGAAAAAAAATGTATGAAAATGACATGCTTGCCCTTAGGTGTTGGTTTTTTTTTCGTGCAGCAGAGCGGTGAAATGCTGTAGTTGGTACATCATAAAGCAGTTATTATGGAAATTGTTTTTTTCTTCCAGCAGCAGTAATGCTGCACACTCTTCTTGGTGATTATTGCATGCTCCTCGTTAAACTGCTCCTGCTTAAATAGCCAGACCTACAAATATTTCCCAAGCTTCTCTGGTTTGCCAAGAATAAAAATGCAAGACAGTCTGCAGGAAAGTGTGTGCATGAGTGTGTGTGTGTGTGCATGCATGTGCGTGTGTGTGAGCCTGTGCAGCTGGGCTCAGCTCTCCCTCCTCCCCAGTGTCCACTCTCAATGCCCCCCATGCCCAGCCCTAGTGGGTGCTTCTTTGCTTTTCTGTGGTCACACACAGGTTTGAATGCCGCTAGCTTGGCTGTTGATTACTTGGCTGTATTGATGATAGTGGCTCTTCCAAAAAAATCTGGTAAGTCTGTTCCACCCCCACAGCATTCCTGCTTAACTCCTTCCTTGCTAGAGTGCCTCCTTTACTGGGACCAAATGGGTCTGTAAAACCAAAGTATTACAAACGTTTCTAGAGTATAGGAATGATTTTTGATATTAACTGTTGCTAAGACAAAAGCTATTTCTTCTATATAAAATAGAAATGGGACCCCGTCTCAGTGGTGCGACTGTGCATTTTTTCCGTTCTTTTATTTTTAGCTTTGTCTGCTTCTCCTCCCAGTGCAGAACTGAGGCTGTGCTCGTGTCAGGCTGCTAAAATCTCTATTCACGTATGTTCCATAACATGCCTGCAAAGCATACTTGTGCAGTGCTGACTCCTTCATCCTGCTGGGATCCCAAAGTGTTCATCTACTCGTAAACAGAACACTCTGTAGAAGCTTTTCAGATGCTCGCTGTATCTCTGTCACGCTGTTCAATGTTCACAAATGATTTAGAAAATGAGGCATACAGTGAGATGAGAAAGCTTGTTGACAAAGTTATTTTGAGATCACAGAAGTGAATGCCGACTGCAGAGAGCTATAGACAGCTATAGACAGCTATATATCTTAGTGAGAAACAGAGTAGAAAAACTTGTTGCCAAAACAAAGTCAGTAGGTGATGTGAGTGGGCCTTGTATGGTATTGGTCTCTAAGCTAGTCTCAGTTTCATGAAAACCTTCTCACGGGTCATTAGCAGAAAGAGAAAATGGAATTTTAGGAAGTAAGAAAAGGTAAAGAAAGAAAATAAAGACCTTTTGCCAATGTAAATTCGTGGCTCTGTTCTTCAGTACTACTGAAGTACTGCTCCTGGCAGCAGAACTAGAAAAGGCACCCGAAACAAAAACTGGGAGATGGTTCTGTTTGAGAACCATCGAAACACAGCAGTTGTAGTCTTCTCTTTTCCACACTGAAGAAGGATGCGTTAGAGTTCTTTGAAATCCAAAATTGCAGGAAATAGACTGAAAACCAGCAAAGGGAGTTTTTTTTGTCATGTAAGGTATCAATGAAGTTTGGGAACTCACTGTTACAACTCTGAATAAAAGAAGATTTATGTATGTTGCAGTTAATCAGACGAAGTCATTTAGTAAAATTACCTTTCTGTTTCTGGGGATCCTCAAATTCCTATAGGTATGTAGTAAAGTCAGGGCTGCAATGCTGCATACTCACACTGTTTTCATACTTAAAGCATGGGCCATTGGTCTCATATGGAGACAAGTTACTAAGCTTAGATTTGATGGTGTATGCATGCTGGCTGTTCTTATGGACTGATTTTTTTCTTATGCTGTCATAGGACAGCATTGTGTCTTCTGACTACAGGCTGACATATGAGCTAAACCTCTTCGATCTTTGTTTCCTGGTGTACTGCTATTGGAAATGGAAGGTAGTTGTGCCCTGTGACTTGTGGACGGGTCAGTTTCTCTGTGTGAATGACTTCTCATCAAACACTAGCATATTGACTATTTTGTCAGGCTAGATTTAATGCTACCAGTTTTGCCATGTTTCTGTTATCTCTAGAATTGCACAAGGTGCTGTGTGTTTGCTGTTCCTATTGCCTTACTCAAACCTCTCTGTTTTAGTACTTCTCCTGTATGATTTTTTTTCTGGCACTATTTCTCATTGATAAATGTTAGGTTTGTTCTAAAAGTGAAGTCCTCCGGGTTCAGTCTGATAGATGTGACTGGATGGCAGGAAGTGATCACATTCCTGAGCCTGCTGACTGTACTTCTGCTGATTCCAGTGTTCTGTTAGTTTTCATCACTGCCAAAACACCCTGCTGATTCCACTTCAGCTTGCTGTCTGTGAGGGTCTTCATATTTTTTTCTGCAAAGCTGCTTTTTAGCCAGCTGTTAATTAGGTTGGCTAACAATTATTTGCCCTAGTTGGAGCCATACTCTCTTTCCAATCACTTCATTTTATTGGAAGCATTGGAAATTGATTCCAAAAGTATTTACTCTGTATTTTCTTGGGAACTGAGATTAAGTTCAGCATCTTTTAGTTTCTAATATCTTCCTCCTTGACATTCTTGAAGATAAGGGTGACATTTGGCTTTTTTCCCAGTTATTAAGGACTTTCTCTGATTGCCCTGACCTTTAAGGAGATATGCACCAGCCTCACAATTATGTGCACCAGCAAGTTAAGCATCCTCAAATGCATACAGTGCACCTGTGTGTTTTGTTTGTTTTTGTCTTGTTTTTACCAATCTGTTGTAACAGTCCTCACTTGGATCTGCCCTGTTTTCCTCATTTCCCTAGATTTTACCACTAGAGAGGGACCTGGAATTCTAGGAGCAGACCTTTCAGAAAATACTTCTGTTGTCTCATTAGTAAAATGAGCAGGCTTGTTTAAGGAAGGATACTGTAAAGATCAGATGTCTGGTTTCTGCTTTTTGTGCTCCTGCAGATAGAAATGCTAGGAATTATTGTTTTCCTCACTATGCTTCATTCTTTCACTCCTATTCCACTTTGGCTTTCCTGAGCCTTAATATGTGAGGGGCTGCCCCAAATATATTACTGCTTCTAGTTGAGAAATAAATGGAGAGACAGAGTGCTGAAGCCAGAGCCAAGTGCCTCATAGAAAGATTCACAGATGCAGACTGTCAGACCAAGCACAAATGGCAACAAGAAGACAAATCCAGACTTTATTTTTTAAAGGACAGGAAAATTGTATTAATGAGAGAGTAGATTAATCACTGAAGGGAAGGAGGGCTGGTGGGATAGCATGCCTAAGCACAAGATCGCAGACTGTATGCTTAGAATCCTTTTTGCTGTAAGGTTCTTCAGAACGATTGCATCTCTATTCCATCCCACGCTGTCTTGGCAAAAGCCTCTGCATCCTTGTGCTCCTTACTAAACAGCTAATGAACTGCTTTCAAGCCTTCACAGTGATCCCACAGACTTGAAGGAAAAAGGAGAAAGTAAGATTATCTTCAAACAGAATTCGGTAGAGTTTCCTGAGGTTGGCACTGGAAGCTTTTGTGGGAGAGGTCGGATGTGCAGCTCTGCTGACTTCAGCTCATGATGGGCACAGGCACCAGGGTCAGAAAAGGCTTTAGTATTTTCTCAGGAAGAAAATTCTGCAGCTGATGCTCCTAATCAACTTGTACTCCAGTTTCAAAATACAAGCTTCTGAGCCCAACTTATGCTCATCTCCCACAGGAATCATTTTTAACTTTTCTTTCTCACTACCTTTATTTTTTGGGAACTACAAAACATTGAGTATTGCACTGAGAAGGCAGACTGTAACTACAGCTCATTTCTTTGGTTCTCCTTTCTGTTTTGCAGAGGTGAACCTCATTACTAGTAGTACTTACCTCATTGATTTTGGCTCTTTATCTTCTCTTACCCAGTGGTTGTGAGTGACTGTTGATTTTCAGCCTTAGAGGAAAAATAAGTTGCCTTCTACGTCACACTCCCACATCATCACACAGCGCTCTGCGCATTGAAAGGAGCGCATTCTCCTTTTGTTTGGGTCTGCACTTAAAAGTTTCAAACCCACGTGCTTCTGTTGATAATTCACTGCCAGTGTTTCTCTCCCAAAGCAAAGTTTGTGTATCCTAATAGTTAACAAGCATCCTTCTCTGTGAATGTAGAGTTGTTCTCCTAGTTGTGCAAATCAAGGGTTAATCAGGATGGCTGGGGATTCTACCCACAGCTTGGACAATGCCAACAGAGCAGTGCAGATTAGGTAGCAGTGCTTAGGTCATGGCATAAATGAGTATTTACTTCTTAAATTGTGCCTGGATAGATGTTATCCCAAAGGATTAGCAGTGGATACCATCAAGAAATGTATGTAAACAGGTGCGTGGCCTGAAACACATGAATGAAAATACAGATAAATGTGAGGATTACATCTAAGCAGCCAACTGTTATCTGGAAATACACGTTTGTAACCTGAAAACCTTTAATTTTGCAGAGAGGTTCATAATTTGCCCCTGAGGGTGAGATTTTGGCTAGGTTTTTAGGTTTGAACTGTAATGCTGAAATATTTGATCTCCTCGGTACAGGATTAATCAATTATTTGATTTTTTCAAAGCCCCAGAAGCAAAACCAAATCTCTTTCTATATTTCTTCTTTAGTCACTCTTTCCTAGCATTGCTAACTAATTTACATTTTTCTATGCTTTAAAATTAATTTCCCCTGTGTTCTACCCTATTTTTAACTGTTCAATATTAATCCTGCTAAGGTGATTGCTAAGCTAAATCTGGAGAATCAGATGTGAAGGCAAATGTTTTTCAAGTAGTTTACAAAGCCAGTTACCTTGTATTGGATAATAACTTCTAATACAAGATGTTGTTTTTTTTCCCCCACATCTCTTATCATACGATCAAGAGCACATGCAGATATTGGTGGCTGAGAAGCTTTTCATGTGTGTTTGTGTGTATATATTTGTGTATATATATGTATGTGTGTGTATATATGTGAGTAGATATTTCTGCTAGATTAAATCTGGGCTATTGAAATTCTGACATGGTCATTCAGCATCACCTGTGTTTTGGAGGATCATTTTCACCAGCGTTACCCTGGTTCATATTAAATGCAACTGAGTTGAAATTGCTGGCTAGCAGACCCTCAGCTTTTCACAGCATTGTGGGTGGATTCCCCAGATACGTATTGCGAAAGGAGTTTAAATACAAACACGTGTAATTTTACCACTTCAGCTCCTGATGCTCTTGTCTGTTTGAGAGTAAAGTGTTTAGAAAGAAAGAGGCTAAAAAAAAAAAAAGTATCAGGCATAAAAGAACAAATACAATAAAGCCAGATGTCTGAGGAATTTAACTTCTCGTGGTGTTGGGACTTGCAGGAACTACTACTGTGTCTAATAAACCACATTATTATCATAGATGTAACAGTCTGTGGTTAAATATGCATTCTAGGATGCAAGACATGAAATCAAAGTAATCAACAGCATATTTCTGAAACCAAGGAAGCAGAAAACCCACTCATTTTAAAAACAAAACCACAGCTTCCTAATGGGGAATAGCATAGTTTCCTTCATGAAATAAAGCAGAGTATATAGAGTGTTTGTTTGAAGAATTGCAGCTTGAAACAATTAGTTTTAGCTTTTTTTTTTCTTAGCTTTTTTGTTCCGTTCTTGTTTGACATTCATGCAAGATACCAAAGGTTTAATCTAGCCATTTCATCTGCTGCATCTTGTGCCTCGTTTGGTACACAGCTCCAACGCAGGACAGGCTGAGAGCTGGAGCTGTGCAGCCTGGAGAAGAGAAGGCTCTGCAATGACCTGAGGGCAGCCTGTCAGTATCTAAAGGGGAGCTGCAGGAAAGAAGGGGACAGACTCTTCAGCAGGGCCCGTGGTGACAGAACAAGGGGAAATGGCTAGAGAGGGTAGATTTAAGTTGGATATAAGGAAAAAGTCCTTTACAGTGAGGGTGGTGAGGCACTGGAGGAGGTTGCACTGAATTGTTGTGGATGCCCCATCCCTGGAGATGTTCAAGGCCAGGCTGGATCAGGCCCTGGGCAACCTGGTCTAGCTGTGGTGTCCCTGCGCACTGCAGGGGAGTTGGGCTGGATGGACCCTCAGGAGTCCCTTCCAACTCTGAGGATTCTGTGTTGTATTTTGAAACAGATGCTAAGAAGTGATTCTTTGATTCTATAATGGGCACCATGGTGTTGGGCTGACGGTTCGACTTGAAGACTCCAAGGTCTTTTCCAGCTGTGACAATTCTGTGATTCTGTGTGTTCAATTTGGAAGAAAAACTGCAGGAAATAAAATTTTAATTTCTGTCTTGTTTTTGTTTCAGACCTCCTCCATGAGTGGCACTTTAAGGTCTGCCAATACTCTACCAAACCGAAGACATTCCCTATGAATAATGCAGGTACCAAGTATCAGAATCATTAATTTGTGTCTCCTTTATAAAAGGCTGGGTTTGTTCTTACAGCTCATACATATATATATATATATATATATGCACATATATACATATATATATATATATATATAAAAAATTAGAAGCAACTGTTATATTTTGAATCTTTGGTTAGCATCTCTAAAGGGAAACTGAAACTTTCCAATCATATTGTGGCCATGTAGAGGCTGGAACATTTATTCTATGATTTGATCACAGTAGTTTACACCATAAGTTTACACTTACAGAACCAGCAAAGCAAATATATTGAACTTCACATTTTTACTTAAAATGATCAGAAGGTTAAAGATAGTGCTAGTATTGCATGCTAGAACTGCCAGCCTCACAAATGATCAAGTTACAAATTAGAGCATGAAATCGGGGGTCAAAATTTAAAGATTCAATAAACCACATATGGCCAAACTTTCTAGCACTCCATTACAGGCACAGGGTTTGTAAAAGCTGTTGCGTAACGTAAGTTGAATGATATGAATAAACTTTCTGCAAAGTTGTAATGGACCTTTGGATGTGCCACTTTTGTAACGATGATTCTATTTAATTAATTAGAACTTTACATAAAATATTCATCTCCCCACCTGTAGCTTTTTTTTTTGCGTTTTTTTTTTGGTGTAGGTGGACAAAATCAATATCTGAATAAGGAAAATTAGACAGAGAAGGTTATATACTTAGAAGATTCTTGTCTGCTTTATGTACAGGTCTCACTATGGCAATAATAAGGAGGGGTTGGTCAAGATGGTAGATTGCTTCTGAAAGATAAACATTTCAGACAGTTGGCTTTGCAAATAGTACAGTTTGAAGAAATAGGAAATAAATGCTCTTGCTTTAAAAACGCCTGTGTCACCTGCAAATACCAGAAAGGGAAACAGGGAGAAAGAAGGAAAAAAAAGTCTTATGGTGAAAGTAAAGCTCTATGGCTTTGAGCAACCATGGAGATTTTCCAGAGCTGAAATAAATGAACTCAACGTTTATATATGTATTAGTGGAATTGGTGATGAAAGATGAATTAAAATTAAATTGAAGTGAATTAAAATACAAAGCAAAAGACAGACTTAGTGCAGTGCAGGCTATCGTAATGGATTACTACAAATTAACTAGTGTTAACTAGAGGGGAAAACTAATTACAAAAGGCACAAAATACTCATTATACCAACCTTTTGAGCAAATCATCAGCTGCTTTATTAACAGAAATGAAGAGACAGTACAGACACCATACTCCTGAATCTTTTGGTTCTGATAAAAAATGAGGTAAGTTGTGTAGGAACACAGCTGAGAGAACTGTACCTGCTGAGGCAGTACATCCCAGCTGTGGGTCAGTGCGAGAAAGGAGGGTCTGAAGTCACAGGAATAACAAACCCCCATGACCATCCACACAAATATAGTTAGAAGTGTCCTACAGAAGTGCAAATACCTCTGCCGTTCTGCTGTCCCTGCCAGCCTCAGGTTCTTGTCAAGACACATTACCAGGTCACGCTTCCTTCAAGTTTTTGTTGCAGTGCTGTCTTGCAGCTAGAAGTAATGTGCCTGCTCATCATCCACTTCCTTCTCAGGAGTTAAGCCTTTAGTTTGCAGGTAACTTTTCAGATGAAAGCACGCTTCACTTTGCTTCAATTCAGGTAAACCGGCTAAAGAAAATTGTTAAGGGATCCATCTGTCCTCTCATGCTGGCCAAAGCCGGGCACAAACCATTTTCTGAGCTGGCTGCTCTGCAGGCACAGCTAGCATGCTTCCAAGATCTCACACAGAACTCTGATAATGTATGTAGAAATCGGATATCTTCCATCTCACACAACTATAATGCTGCAATAAACTACGATGTAATAAACACAATCTAGATTTGATCCAGTTTTATTGGGCCATTTACTACTTCTGCTTCACGACTACAACAAATGTGGTGTGCCTCAAGTGCAGAAAGGAACTCTTGCCCAGGTTAAGGTGCAGATTTTAAGAGTAGCTTGTTTGAAATACTGGAGTTTTAGAAACAAACACGTCTTCCTTGTATTTCTGTTAAGTACTAATTTTATGCAAAGCCTTTACTTTAGTGACTACTTAAGATTGTATTTCCTATCCTGGCATTTTCTGGCAAATAAAACATTTCTCAGTTTTTACTTCAGTCTTAATATTTACTGATATCAGCCAGCAACTCTCTTTGGAAATGTGACCTCAACTATAGGCTACTAATGTGAAACCAACCTGAACAGATACTAAGAAATCTGATGCCCATTTCTAAGATTTTTTTACTTTGCTGCCTGACAGATGGTGGTTGTTGTACTGTGTCCTGTAAGAGTTTAATGCAAGGAATTCATACTTTTTCTCCAGAATGCATGATGATCACTGCATTTTAAAAAATGAACTAGTGTTCTAGAATGCTAATAGTAAAGGCAAATGCATACGAAGTTACTTTTGCAAGCTTTTTTAATATTACAAGGTTTTGCATTTCTAACATTATTTCTTCTCTTAAAGCCTCAGTGATATGCTACAAAGTCTGAAATTTAGTTGGACTGTAGCATTCTGGGAAACACAACAGCCAACAGAAAGGGGAAAGGGACATTAACAACCTTTATTAGCCTCTTCCAGGACTTCCCATCGTTGACATTGCTGGAAAAAACCACCACCCAACCAGCATCTATGGAGAGTAGTTAATAGACTCAGTTGACTTACTGAAAAGTTATTTTCAGGTAAACGCTTCAGAAAGTTTGGTAACAAAATAAGACCCGAGACGTGAGTTTTCTCTTATGGCAGAGAAGCACAAGGAGCTCTTCCTGTGATGTAAACATCAAGAACTTATCTTCTAATGCACCAGCAGCCTGAATCAGTTGCAGAACAAGAGAACACACGCATATTTTGGTATTTGGCTTGTTCATTATACTGGTAGAAAGTACAGTTTGCACTTACCTGAAATGGCTACAGAGAAGTCTTCTCAAATCTCTATGAAAGTTTTGCTGTGTAATATGTTGAAGAACAGAACCATTTCCTCCTTTATATTAATGAAGATTTCAAACGTAAATTTAATCCTTGTAAAGCATCAGAAAGTAACTATTTCAGTATTTTATTAGAGGTATACTTAAATCAAGCTCATTGCTCTAGTTAAGTATACTTTGGTTTTCATCACAATTAGATTCTCTTGAGTAAATAACTGTCCCAGTGACGTTGTGGTTGGACAGCTGTCCTGTACTGCACATCTGAGGAAACGCAGAACTGATCTGACCAAACCAATCATTCATTTCAACAGATTTTTGTGGGTTTTTCAGTACTTACTTTTTCAAACTCTCCCCATCCCCCAAAAGGCTGCAGGTTGTAGGGCAGGCATGTTCTTTCATGTTTAAATGACAGGGAAGGTGTGGGAATATCATTTACCCTCAACACGTAGCGACGTAGAAGCAGGCACAGTTCTAAGAAACGTTTCAATATGTGCGACCGATCTTCGTTGGCATAAGTGAATGAAAAACACAAGTAATCGATGGACTGCCTCTATGGACAAAGCACTGTAATCACTACAACTTTATTTATAAACTACCATTCTAGAAGGCTGAATAGTCAAGACAAATTCAGACAAAGTTAGTTTAGTAAGATTTCTCCATGTCCTTGAAGAGATTAGTCCATTCAGTAAGAAAATACTGTACATACATGCCCCAGCAATGCTGTGCAGCATTTTTTAGGAACTGTTAGGAAACGAACAAAAAATGCCAAACAAAAAAACCCCACAAAATTTAGCAAGGCGGGATTGCCCAAGCAGGAACGTGGCACTTGCATGTAATAAAGCAGATATTTACAGTAAGCACAATACAGCAATTTATTTAGATGTTTAAATGAAGAATACAAAGGGAAATAAAGATCACAAAATTATACATACTACAACAGTGTGTCATATATTAGATGGTATAAATGAATACAACACCTTGTTGGTGTTAACTAAAGATAAAACTAAATATCCAAAACACAGCACTGTTGTTTTAAGTGTGCTGCTTCAACACAATACACTTTTATACAGATCTAAAAGGTGTCAAAATTAGTAGCTGCAAACTTGTTTCTTGCATGTGATTTTTCATCTTTAGCTTAAAAGATTTCAGAAAATGGCTCTGAAATACGTTTGTCATCAGTTGTAATGTCAAGGATACTCAGAACAAGAAAATTCTATAATACAATAAGAGTCCAGATATATTTTTTTTTATGGTGCTGGCCTCTGTTTTTGAGATTGTACAAGGTTATGTGCAAAAACTAAGTTTGTCAAAATTCGTACTATAGCAGTTTCAAGCTTTTGCTAGGTAAACTAAATACAGCATTTATTACACAGCAGGGCAACACTAAAAAAGAGAAACAAATCTATGATGGGTACACAAGAACAATTTCATAAGCTTCACTTGAATAGGTCTAAAAGACTGTACAAATATACATTTCAACTATTCAGAATGATACATGAAAAAAATCAATTTCCCCATAGTCTACTATACACGTTGAACTGGTAGCTTGTATGTTGGCCCTACACACTACCATGTGAAAAAGGGTAATGTTTAAAAAGACATACAACTGAACATGTACAAGAGTGAAATAAATGGTGAAAACGCAGATAAAATAAACCTCTGCTTTTCTCTGTGTGCATTCTTGAGCCACCAGCTTATCTGTTTTCACATTAAATTACTGTGCTCATCCCAGCAAGTACTCACAAGCAAGATCAGCCAACGGCATCCTCAACCACTGGAGTAACAGTGGCCATGAACACCACGCACCGTGACCTAGCACTTGGAAGGCAGTACCAGTCAGAATTTAAGCTTAGCAGTCATACTGAAATGAACGTGTTTAGACAGTTGTAGATTGGATCGTGTCTCTGACACTTCTGTGTCGAGGAGCTTATGCTTGCTGACTGCTCAGCTCCACACCAGATAAGCTGCTGTGCATTGGTTCTGCTACCCCATCAGTCACTCCGTCAAAGTGATCTCCATCCTCGCTGTCAATTGTGCTGTTCTGCCATTCCATCTGCTGATTTGACAAGCTCTCCTCAATCTCTGATGTATTTTTCCATTGCGACTGGTCCTTGGCCCAGAACTCTTCTACTTTTCCATAGGAACGATTCTTCCACTTTGACTGCTCTTCATCACTCTCAGACCCACCTCCTTTTGTCTCTACAGTCGGTTTACTGCTGCCAGCATCTTCGCTTTGTGAGGATTCATCTGTCCACACTTCTGGTTTTACTTCTGACGTGTTATCTTCAAAATCAGAAACTTGCTGAGAACCAGGCCCACTTTCAGACTGCGAAGCTCCATCTTTCCATTCAACAGCATCATCTTGATCATCCTGATAACCTTCACTATCTGAAACATCACCAACCAGTTTTGTCTGCCCTTCGGCAGAAATAATCTCCTCATATTTAGAGCTTTCTTCTTGTTTTTGATCAGACTTTTCTGGAGATGGTGAGGTATTTTCTTCAATGATTTCCTTGGATATGCCATCCTCTGGGTTCTCTGCGATGCTATCAGGAGAAGCTTTCTCACCAATGTCAGTAATATGTGGACCAAATGGACTACTGCTTTCATTGTATTCCTCTTCTATATTCTCATAGCTGTCTGATGAACTTTCATTGTCTTTTTCTATGTTTATTTTTTTATCAACAGTCTTACTAACGTTAACTCTGGAATTCTTTTCATCGTGGTTTTCAAACAGCCATTCAGCATCAAAATCCATTTCATGTTTAACTTTGTTTAATTCTTTCATATTGAAACCAAGCAGCACACCAGGTTTGTATTTTTCACAATCTCTAACGCATTTTTTCCTTTTGTTGCTGAAGTGAGATGCAATATCAGATTTCCACAGCCACAGACTGGCAGCCAACTTTTCAATCTCTCTCCTAGTTGGATATGGTTGCTTATTAAAATATTTTGTGAGAAATGTTTTCCTGGCTTCATAGGAATCATCTTCGTGACCCTTGGGGTCCAATGCTAGAACTACCGGTTCTTCAGGCTTCTCCTCAAAGGCAGAGGGGGAGTCATCATCATCCATTTTCCTTCTCTTCATCAGAGAGAATTCCATGTGTTCGTACGTACGTTTTACAGGGGCTACACCTGCAGACTGACTTAGCCGGGATGACGAAGTACCTTTGTCCTGGCCATTCTGAGTCTTCCCAACACCTCTGCAGTGAACAAGGTGCAACGTTATAGTTGAGGCAGTCATGTTACTGGTATACACGCCAAGGCAATGAATGCATTTGTAGGTTAGTTTTTTCTCAACCGGATGAACCGTCTGAATAACCTGATGCCTTTCCCGCAGATGATGTGCAAGTGCATCAGAGATGGGTCCTTTTAGGATTGAAAAGCACAGAGGACAGAGGGTTTTCCCCACATCTTTCTTGTAAGGAACTGCTGCTTGTGGAGAGCTTTTCACAGGTACATCAGACTTCTCTTGGATTTTCGGCTGTGGTTTTGGAGGAACTGGAGGTGTGTTCTGAGCATGATAAGCTACAGATTCAGCAGGAGCATCCCTCAGGTTGTAGGTTGTTACGAGAAGATGTATATTTGTGAGACTACCCTGCTGCAGCGTCAAATCAAAAGTTAAAGTGGAATCAGTTTTAGGTCCCATTTCTTCATCAACATGAACCATTCGCATATGAGCAGCCATCTTTTCAACATCATTGAAGGTTGAACGGCAATACGGACAAGACAAACCATGTATTAACATATGATTAAGCAATGTATCAGTGGGTAAATAGCGATTACAGTATAAACATTTGCTAGTGAAATTGTGTATTTTCATTATATAATTAGCTACTGCAGGCACCTTTTCAGCCTTGTGCTCCTTTTCAAAGTGAACACTATACACATTTTCAGGAAACAGCTCATTACAGATTGTACAGATTTTCCACTTTTGTGTGGATGATGTATTGACAGAAGAAGGACCTGTAGCAGCTACAGGAGATTTTGAGCCAGACTGACCTAATACTCTTGAAGCTGCCTGTGACTGAGATAACGACGTTTGTTTCAACTGAGCTGATGACAAGGAAGTTGAATTGGCAGACTGAAGAGAGTATCTTGCTGAGGCCTGAGATCTCTGCTCCCCGAGAGTGTAAGGCCTTCCATTTCCACTTGAAAACTGTTTCATTGTTTGAGATTGCTGTGGAATAGAAACTGGTGCATTGCCACTTAAGCTCAGCCTTCCCCCTGGCTGGCCAACATAACTTGGTGGTACTGATTTGACTCCATAATTGTTTTGCTGTAAGTGAACATTTGACATCATATTCACTCCTGCAGAATTTAATGTAGGCTTTGGTATAGTGAGTCTGTTCATCATCTGTTGTGACGAAAGAGATCGAACGCTCCCAGGGGAAAGGGGACCCATCCTCTGAGGGAGTCCCATAGGCTTTTTGTCCTGTGGTTTTGGAGCTATTAGCATCAAAGGTTTAGACCTTGGAACCACTACATTAGTGTGACCTATCATCGCTGTTACCTGATACCCTATACGTTCATGGTCTTCAATAACGTGCTGTACTAAAGCTTCATACGATTTCGGCATAAAAAGGCATCGTTTGCAATGAATACTACCCTCTTCCCGGGTACTGGAACTTAATGGAACTGCACCATTGAGTGACTTTTCACCTCCCTTTGCTACGTAAGGAGCAGCTACGTGCTGAAAATGTTCCCTGTAAATGTGCTTTCTAACAATTTCATACAGCGGATCTCGGTAAGTGCACTTCTTACAGTAATAAACAGCTTGTTCTACACTGTCAGCCTGCTTAGGTTTAAGGCTATCATGCTTGTTTTTATCTTTAAAAGTGCTGATGCCTCCACTCGGTGTATTGGCATTTGGAGCATGAAATATTTTAATGTGCGTTTCCAAAGTCTTTTTGTCTGCATTGAAAGTACAGTATGGACAATTAAGGAGAATCCGATTTTCAAAGTCTTCGCTATGGACATTCCGGAAGTGGCTTTTGTATGCTGAAAAGAACTTCGAGGAAAATGGACACGCACTGCAGCAAAAGGGCTTTGTCCGATAGTCCTTGAAACAAAGAACAAAGCAGAAACTGAATATGGAAAAGCAGTTTTTGGAAAAAGACTCTCTCTGAACTTCTGTGAACAACTACAGTCTGAGACCCACTGCAACAATCTCCAATCTGTAGATCAATTTGTTCTCTGCAATTCTTGGCCTACAGATGAAGTCCTATGTTTATCATCTGAACACACACAAGGCAGTGACAGCCAATTTAAAAGGTCCCTCAAGAGTTTGGCCATGCCCTCAGCATTCAAGGATTAAGCATAAATATCTCTTCCACCAGTCAACAGAAGCTGCATTCCCTGCAGCTGAGCATGCAAACGTTCACCATTATTTCATTAGTTTGGAAAAGGAAAGCACAGCTGTTGGTGTAGAATGAGACTGCATCCAGAAGACAGGAGTTATTTCCCTTTGGTTCTGCCAAACATTTATAGAGACAGCTAACGCTTCACATCCATTCTATTTAAAAGTCTTAATCAGTTACGAAGTTTAAGATAAAGAATACTCTTCAAGAATTACATACTAAGGCCAGACAATCCCTTAAAGCAACCACGTTTTCTTTCAGATCAAAGCACAATCCTGGTTTTTAAAACAATAACGTATCAGGGGAATTAAAAAAAAAAAAAAAAAAGGGTGGTACTTGAAAGCTCCACACTTGCCTACTTTCCCTGCTGATGGCAGTTCTTATCCACTGTTTTAAAAGAACTAAAATTATGTTGGCCTCAGAGACAGGCACAAGCAACCTGTCATTTCAGATGAGATAAGACATGAATTTCACACAGTTACAATCATTCATAGCGTGTGTCAAAACAAGTCTCGTTCACCAAGTTACACAAAGAGCATTTAAAATATCTGGAGAATTGTACTCTCCCTTTGTACAAGCAAGCATATACGCTTCTGTCCACCTTCTGAAACCTTGGCCATCTCATAGGCTGGAGGCAAGATGCAATACAAACTAAACAAAGGTTGTCTCCTTTTATAGTGAGGGTTTGTTGTTTTTTTTTTTTTTTTCATTCTGGGATTAACTAGGAAAAAACGCACATCAGTATATTTTATGGAACACAATAAAGGGATATTTTAGATGAAGACCACGCTAGGAATCCACCATAATGTGGCTTCTCAGGTCTTTCAGATGCTGCAAGTGGGCTTATTTTGTACAGGGATTTCTCACCTTCTTACTGTTCTGTAAGTGCTGGTACTAGTCTATGATGGTAGAGGCTATTGCAATCCATACCTTAATGCATTGTCTTAACACAATAAATCAGTAAAGTCAAATCACTGTAATAGAAACATTCCCTCCTTCCAGCTTCAGCTTGGTTCAAATCTCCTTTAATCACCGACTCAACATCTAAAAATCCTCTGTGCAGAACTATATATCCCAATAAACCAAAACCTGAGTCAGGTTAGGAGAATCCTCACATGACACACAGCTACAGCTCTAAAGAGAGTGGTAGTTAAATCTGTTCATTTAAACTTTTTCTAAAATCTTGCTAGCAAAAAGGCTAACAAAATTACTACAAACTACAGAATTGGTGATCCTTTGACTGAAGATAGATGAAACTGTGTTAAGCTTGAAAACAGATGGCCTGTTATTACGTAGCTGACAAAGGGATAAAGATATTCTGACAAGTCATTTCTCCAATATTTTGCTATCAGCACTTCGTAAAATAAAACTGAGATTATTGCTTCTAAAATAATAAAACCTTTTTCCGTCTGTTAAAGCAAAGACAATTGATCAGTGTGTAAAATCACAGGAAAAGCTCTTGGCACATTTGTGAAATGCCCCTTGATACGAACCATCTTCAGAATCTGATGTATCAATATAAACTGTTACCAACCTGATTTTTCGTAAGCGATGGGTCCCACAATCCTACATCTTCCCATGTAGTGTTTTTCAAATAAAAGTCATTAGGTTCAAATTGTTTAAAATCCTGGAGAAGGGAAAGATGGGAAGAGAGCACAGACAATCAAAACCCAGACCAACTGCTCCCTTAAGCAACTCTTGTAAGCGTTCATGCAGTCCTCTCACTCACACGCTGCTGGTGAATAGCGAAGAGCATTAATAAAAGAAATCTGCATATTTAAATGCATTATTTGGAGGTAAAAATTTGTGAACAATCTCAATACAAGGACTATTTTCAACATACATTCTGCTAATTAACGCAAGACTGTCATTAAATACCTGCCCCATCTTCAAAAGCAGTCCCTGATACCAACAGCTGAATACTGATGCATTAAAAATCAAATTCTGTACCACAAACTTGGTGGTGCTGGTTGTTTTTTTTTAAAATGTTGTTGGCTTTGTTGTTTGTTTTTAAATTTATTTCACAGAGGAATTTAGATCCAAGTTTGACAATATGCATGGTGTCTAAGTAGCCCAATTCCTATTAAAACAAAGTGCTTCGTATTTTGTCTTTGGCATCAGCAGCACACAGAGACTGAAATTAATACTTCAAAGCAACACTGTCCCTAGTCACAACTTTACCCTTAAAAACCGAGTGTGCCCACAGATTTCCTAAACAGGGAGAACAGGTATTCCTCTTTCTCTTCAAGTATCTCACTTAAATCCTCCTTTAAAAGATAGTAATGAAATACAAAAGCAAAGTCATAGTCTCGTGGGTACTCTGAACAGTCCAGAGGTATGAACTGACCTACCAAATGCTGTGTTCAGGAGAAAAAGTGCATTTTTTAGAGTAGCACAAACACCTTTTCCTTCTAGGAACTAACACAAGTATGTAAGTAGTTTGTTCAATTGATGACCTATATTTCAGCACCAACAAACATTCCGTGAAAATCTCAGGATCTTCTGTCCCACAGAAATGCCCTGTACCACACCGTCTTGATTTATTCCTAAGTGTCCAGTTAGCAAATGTTATCCTTTGGAGCCAAACACAAAGAACAACCTACCTTCAACATACATCAAGTCAGTCATAAATAGCCTGAGGCCTACCTCATCTCCAGCAGACTTCCTAAGAAGTGTCTGTAGCACATTTTAGCTCAAATTATTAATTAAATCACACTTTGTATAGGACTTAAAAAAAAAAACAGCGCAACAAAAAACAGGTAGCAATGCCTGAACAGCAAAGCTCAAGCAGAATCCCATAGTCACTTTCAGAATCTGCTGAGAACAGGAGTGAGGTGTGGGATCAGGGTACAAAAGATTCCAGAAACATCCTTCAAAGCTTACAGGAAGAATTCAACGTTTGACAAAGCAGGGAAAAAAACCAAACAACTGTGACCTCACTTTTCCACTAATGTTTGAGCATTTCAGCTCTGAAGCACTTGAGAGGTATCATACTTACTTCTATATGTTCTTTACAGTATTCCAAACCAATGTCACTAAGTATTTTTTTCACAGTTTTCCGGGCCTTTCTTAAACTGCCAAGGTTGTTGACAGGAAGTTGGAACATAGTTTCTATTGAAAAACAAAGTCAGAGAAGAGGTTTAAGTCACATGTGCTTTGTCTGATGAAGAGCTGCATTTAATTATTAGTAATTTTCTCTCTCATCTTCCCCATAACTAAAAGAAAGTCTCAATCTTTAAGATATGTGGATTCTCTGCACTCAGGTTTCTTCCATGTGCCAGTAAGTGGCCTTATTTCACATACACAGCAATTCTCAGTCTGCATGCTGCTACCATTACACTAAGCACTTCCTGAGCTACAGAACCATCATCAACTCATCTGCACTTCAGGAAGGTGCAAACCACAGAAACGCAGGAGTCTTTTGGCAATATACACTTCTTCTGGGAGAGGCAGGGGAGCATGCAATGAACAGGCAGGCTCTTCCTCAAAGCAAAGCAGAGAGTGATCTTGTTCACTAGGCTCTGGTGCTCTACTGTTTGTTGCATAAAAAATATCATCCTAGAAGATAAAAGCTGCATTTCTATCATTAATATTCCTGGAAGCTAATTCTTGCTTTGTTAGAACATACTTTTTTTTTTAAATTATTCTTATCAACTAATTAATCACTACAGGGCCAGAGAATAACTACAACAACAAAAAATTGGCTTCTTGGATGGAAGAAGTCTACAATTCAGAATGAGCAGAAGCTTAAAACCATGGAACAGTTCAGTTAGAAAAACAAAAATCTCTCATCATGAGATGAAGGGCAGTCTCTAAGATACAAGGAACTTACTACAGAATTTATTCAAGTAAAAAGATGGGGGTTGTGACTACAGTAACCGAGCGCTCCGATCAAACACAGCCCTGCTACACTCCCTGTCCTGCACAGTTCTGTGTACACACCAGGCTTTCCGTGCTCATTCTCCTACCAACTTCGACGAGGTGATGCTGTAACAGTCACTAATGACTTACTATTCCATGACTGTCGCCACCACCGCTCAGTGCCAGAAACAGACAAAAGTGACAGGGCCAACACGAACCCACCAGCTTCACCATCAACAAGGACTGAGTATCACTAAGCTCTCATCCCTTCCCATTCATCTAATTCAGAAACAGCTCTTGACTAAGAGCAGCAAGCCGATCATGATGTTTATGACCGGTTTCTTATTTGTAGCCATGATACGAAGAAGAAACAATACTGAATTTATTAAGGGTCTACAAGAAAATTTCCAGAAATACCAAACCAACTCTAATGCTGTGGTGTGAGTGAGCCAGTCTGCAGCACCCACAGTCAGAGGGAAACACAGCTGCATGGAACACTGTGTACACAAAAGCTAGGAAACCAAAGAAAAGTGTTGACTTAGTCTATAAATCTCAGGTCTCCAAATTTCTCACTTAAATTACCTGCAGTAGAGACACTGCTCAGAGACATCATACAAAGTCACTAATGACAGTAATTTAAAGAAATCATATAGGCCAGGAAAAAATTACTTCAACTTAGATATTGATTTCCTCCAAGATTTGTCGTGAGTATAAGCACAGTGTATCTACCTGACCTAAATTCTAAATGCAAGTTCATAATGTTTGTGACAGTAAATGTGTTTCAGCTAGCATTCCTCTCTACTCTCAATTAAAAGGATTGGAATTATAAAAAAAACCTGTGATTTAGTTAATGTGAAAAGTAGTTGCTTTCTGTATGTTATCTGGAACCTTTCATTTGAGATAAACCCAAACCACTCTACAAAGAATTAGCATTCTGGTGAAGTACTTCACACATAATTAGCATTCTGGTGAAATACTTCACATGTAGAGTCGTTATCAGCCTGGTAACTCATTTACCACATTGGAGATAAGAACGCAAACCCAGCTATGAAGAGCACTTCCACAGGTATCCTCTGCCTTCTCAGAGATGGCGAGGATTAAACAGAACACAACAGAAAATTACACTCTCTTACCAGTTACTGCCTCTAAAGACACCAAATGAAAGCCATGAACTGCTGTTTTCGTCATCTGTGTTCATTCCTACCCGTACACCTTTATAATCAAGCATCTTATCTGCAATTACAAAAAATACCCAGGCCTAATACATTCTCCTTCATGATGCAAGAGTGAATGTCATCATCTGGGTAATTAGATCGATCCATGTACTCACTCCCAGCCAAGGACATTTTTTTTCATCCTCACAAAGGACTAGGAAACAAGGTTTGCATCTGAATCTCTAACTTATGTTAGTTTTGAAAGCTGACAAAGGCAAACCAGTTACTTCGTTATAAACAGCATCTGAGTTCATGGCTCCATTATCAGATGTTCTGAGAATATTCATATTATCCCCTTGCGCTCTCTTCTCTCCCAAGATCCATTTCTAAAGGCACACACTGAAGAGAATTAGGAAAAACCCTTAAGTGTTATAGCTCTGTACTGTGTATTAGGCTTTGGTAAGCAATAACAGAACGTGCCAAGCTCTGCCCTACTTATCTGCCCATCCTTGTGCCTGTGCTGTGGTTATTCAGTTTTACTGTCTAGGCACCTCTGGACAAAAGCTATTTCCTGGTAAAATACAAATAATACCGTTTACGACAAGGTATCAACGCATAAGTGGTGAAAAAGCTTTTGAGAATAACAATGGATATTTACACTGCAAGCATCTGTATTGAGAAATGGTTGTATTAAACAACCACACTTTAAGACCAAAAAGAGCAACTTCTACACACTTCAGAGCAACATTACGTTAGTTACTTCCACGAGCAGAACTAAAATTTCCCTAAGAAAAATTTTAAGATTGCAGTTTTGCTTCTATTGTAAATACATCTAATATAACTTAGAAATTTTACAACATTTTACATCAAAAGATGTAACAGGTAACTGAAAATGCTTAACAACAGTGCTGAATCAGCAATGCCAATTTCATACAGCGACACTATATTTATTATTACAGTGACACAATTTATTACTGTGACACTATAACGTGATGGAAAACACAGCACTGACAGTGGGATAGCAAAGTCCCAGGCTGCAGCAAGTGAGGATAAGCTGAACTGCAGCAGACGTGGATGCAGAAACAAAGGAAGAAGTCTGCTTACCCTTGGAAGGCCTCAGCTGGGCAGGGATCTCCAGCAAGATACTCTTGCCTCCACTGCCAACCCTTAAATGAGGGCTGAAGGAGGTGGATCCTGGCCCTTCCAGTTACTCAGGTACATTGCATGCACCTGAGCTCCCCTGCCTTCCCACCAGGTGCTCCATCACTCCTTCAGGCCATCACTTAGCACTTCTAAGTGCACAAATAGTAACAACAGCACTGCACTTAGCACAAATAGTATCAAAAAAAATATGGCAAAGAGTAATGGGGAAAGGGCTGCGGAGCATTTAAACTCCTAACGAGCCTGCTGGTCAACACAAATTGTAAGGCTGCATCCTACCTGCAATTTTCAAGTGGTATTTTCTCTGCTTTTGATCTGTGGTTGAAGTAGTAAGTAGAACTTACTTTTTTGTTCAGGTGGAAAAAGCAACTCAAACCTGTAGCTCCTTTTCCTAGGCCTGTCACTACAAAACAGTGCTCAGTGCTAAGCTCACTGTCACTTTTTTCATGACTTGACTTGTAAGAGATCTGAATTTTATGATAGTAGGACTGCATCAATAGGAAACCAAATCCAATATCGCATTAAGAAGGTATGGCTACCATGTCACTGACACCACATCTCACACTGCATAGGTTGCATGTATATTCTTCATCACAACATTTTCAAAGAAAATAGTCTTTAATATTCAATTCCACTTCCTCCCAGAACACAACTGAGGATTATGGCTTTGAACTCTTAAGTTCCAATCAAGTTAATACAGGTTTACTTTCCTTAGAATATTTTTAACATTCAAGAATGTTCATTTAATAAAAGCTCCTGCTGCTGTAGTTTACTGTGCACGTGTGAGAAACTAAGAATGTGGCCAAGAAATTAATCATGGCTCCATTAGTTTACTTCTCTAAATGCAACTAAATATGTATTGCTGTTGCTGCAGGACATTATTTCTCCATGCTTTCAAGTAGCTTCTTCCTACATACCTGCACACCCAAAAACTACATGACACAGCACTGTCAGCTGTTGTGCAGGATGTGAATGAACACTTCACAATGAATTTCAAATCCACAGAGAAAATAACCTTGTAGTTTCATTCCAGGATAACCCTATATCTTAGTATCGACTGTAGAATCAGTGCATGAAAGCATTCAATGTTAAAGCTTCTGGCAAGCTGTGACATTTTCTCCATAACCCAAATCCCCACTTGAAGAATCATTCTGCTTGTGAAGAGACCATAATTCTCCTAGAGACAAAGTGAGAGTACCATTTGTCTCCAGGCAGTGACCCCTGGTATATGTGAAAGTCAGATACAGTTCTCAAAATATTATTAGCAAGTAACTTACTTGAATGGAAAGTGCCAATATCAATGCCTTCAACCAAAACCATTGAGTACTTTCTCTTAATTACTGTGTCTAACAAACCTGGACATGTCAAACATATAATGATGTATATTTGTATATAAGCCCAAGTAATAAAAAAAGCAAATTTAAGACTGCTTAGAAACAAGATTTCAGTTATATCTACTCTATCATCCTGCCTTCTGCCTACCTCATAGCCAACTCCTAAGAAATGGTCAACATCTTCCTATCACAACACATCATAATACAGGATACAATCGGATTTTCACATCTCAAAACTGAAGATCAGACTTCACAGCAAAAGGATTTTTCTTTCTATTTAAATGTTCTGAGCTTGTTACCCATAGCTGGTGAAAGAAAACAACAGAAGGGGAAAGAAAAACCACCCTGAAATGCTCATAGGAGTGATGTGAGCAACCTTCAGGAGAAACAAAAGCAAACAGGGAGAACAGACCCATTACTAGTGAAACTGCTGCTTAGCTTAGGAACTTAACAGCACATTACCAAGATAGAGGAGATCAGGACTATGCTCACTGGTACAACACAACAGAAGGAAACACGAGAAGCCTTACATGAAAATTACCTGCAGCACAGCCACAGAAGGTTCAACCACTCCCAAAGTCAAGGGTTTTTTTTGTTTCTTTTTGGAGTTTAGTACTCAGATAGACTTGATGCAGCTTTCAACAGCAAATTGTATCTTCACCAATTTGCTACTTTTACTAATACTTCAAATTCCAAATTGGAAACAAATGTGGCCATCAACTTAAAAACATCCAGGATGGGAAACCTGACACATCCACCACCTGTTACTGCCAAATTTTTAAACCACTTTTTGTGTTTAATAAACTATTATCAATGTATAACCTTCAAGCACTTCAAGTTACCATAGCCCTGCAGTTCAGTGCTTCAACATACCATTACTAAAGGACTGAAGCCACCTACAAAAACTAAGTCAAAAGAGAAGAAAATAATAAAATAACACCGTGCAGTTATGTGGAAAATTAATGTAAAACACAATGCTGTGTGCCTGACTGAAGGTTCTACGTTGCAACAAGTAATGTTGTTTGTCTTGTTTTTTTTCAATGCAAACAGTCATCCCTTTATGAGGGAAGTACTGCTTTTACACACAATGCAGCACAGTCACAACTGCGTCCTTACTGGAAGGTGTGCACCCAGGAGAGGGTAAGGAACACAGGTGGGAGAAAACAAGAACACAGCAGCTAAATTATCAGGGGTGATTAAAAAAAAAAAACCACCACCACCACCAAGGAAAAGCCTCTGCCTGTCTGCAGATCCAAAAAGCTGCTTCTATTTTTGTGATCTTAGGAGTGTCATGCTCCAGCATATCTTTCTGTATCTCTGGCCTCGCAGCTCACTGCCCTTAGTGCTACCAGGTAACAACAGATGTTAAGGATGCTTCAGTTCTGCCAACTTCACCCAGAACAACATGGCCAACCTCGTGGCACGAGGCCGTGGAGCACTCACCAGGCAGCAGTGCTGTTCTGATTCAGGAGAAGATGCATCAGCGAGATGAAGACAGCTTTTTTCTCTCAACTACAGTCTTCAATAAATATTCCAAATCTGCCTCAGCCTTTTTTTGTTGTTTTTAGACAACATGATTTGAAGTGTTTAATAGGCTTGTCTGACGACTGAGGTTTGCTACAGTTGTGCCAAGCAGCAAATGTAATAAATTATTATTGTCACAGCCTCATCAGTAAAATGGTGATTTTCATACACAAGTAGTCTGTAGATATAAAGAAATAATCTGGAGGATACTCCTGCAGTGTAAAAGAACCAAGAGAGCACCAGTGGACTACTCTTGGCTTTCTTATGCCTGACTACACCATGAGGAAACCCTCGCACAACTGGCACACGCACAACTGTTGCTGACCCCTAGCATTTAACTGAGGTAGGTGTTTTCATTTAACAACACTGATAAAAAGCACCACTGTGAAATGGCAAGTAAAAAAAGTTGTGGAAAATGTGTAAACAAAAGTTGGTCTCTACAGCACACAAAATAATTCACAGGTGCATAAAGACAACTGTCTCTTGGGCACATTATTATAAATGTAATAAAACACCAGTTTTACCTTCAATGACTATGTTTGGTTGACCCTTCATCTCCTAATGCTGTCGTTTATTCACACTATGAAGACTGAGAAAACCTGAACTTTATGGTGATCTAAAATACAGTCTTACCAACTGCACTGTTCAGGACAGTATTGAGAGCACGCGTGCAAAACAGACAATTTCAAAAGCAATATCTAAACTCTATCCCATTGTGAGTTTCTGTTTATATACATCTGTACATCTGTATATATCAATCCTGTCTCAGTAATCATCTCTGCAAGACCTGTAATTCATTAAACAGATAATTTTGAAACTGAACGACAGTAACATTTTCTTTAATGTCTGCACATACTTAGAAAAGCAGAACTGCTCTTACTTCTCCTTTTCCCTCTCCCCATTAGTATCCCTCTGCTGCTTCAAAAGGTCCATCCTTTTGTTGCTCTTTCCCCCTTTCCTCCTCATCCTTTCTTTGCTGGTTCTTGGCCTTCTTGGTCCTTACCTCGCTCATTTTCCCTCTTCTCATCTTCCCTGCGCCAATTCATAGCGTCCACATTCTTTCGTCGTTCTCTCTCATCCTGTCTCCATCGCTTCTTGATATCTTTGTCCTTAACTTGCTCATTTTCTCTCCTCTTCTCATCATCCCTGTGCCATTTTATTGTTTCTGCATTTTTCTGTGGGTCCACGCTTCTTTTGAGATAGTCTTGTCGCCTCCTTCTCTTTTTTAACATATCTCTTTCCCTGGCACGAGCCTGCTTTTCTTTCTGGGAAAGAAAAGCTTTACGGGGCATCATGAGCTGCTGCTGTACCTGTAATAATATTGTATTCCATGGAATAATGTACTATAACATGCACTTGGTCAGGCACAACAACTCTCATTTGGAGCTGAGTATTTCAAAGCCAGGATAATTTACTGCTGCTTCTCTTTCCTTTGTAAATCTCTGCTCACTCTGTATTAGATAGTGCTAGGCAAGCTGCTACATTCAGCTCCGGGCACAATACCTAACTGGCACCTCAGCAGTTGGTGCACATCCAACACAGAAAAGTAAGCCCCCTAAAACCCTGAGCTGAAGCAGGATGTTTTCTTTCCCCTCCCTCTTACAACTCCTCCCACAGAGAGTTTTTAGCAGCCACTTGGCATTACAACATCCAATTGAGAGAACAGGCTGACAGAAGAGAGTTGTGAAAGAAACCTGGTAATGTTCAAGCCTTAATCTCTTCTCCTACTGGAGATCTACTGTTAATGAAGCTTAAAGATCTTTATTTGTATTTTCAGATCTCCATCTATATAAAATTTGGTTTAAAGTGGCCAACGTTCTTGGCTGGGAGGAGCGAGAGGCCAGCAGGAGACAAGCCACAAGCTGAAGAACTACACAAGCTTTGTTTCCTTGGGAAACCTGGCCAAAACATTTAACTGCAGTTAGTGAAATAAGTCCTGACTCATCTACTCAAACTTTCACTGCGTGTGTCAAGTCTTGCTATTCACAAGACCAGAGGAAAAAAGAATGTACCTATTTACTTGAAGTTTCTACCAAAAACATGCCTGATGAGCTTTTGTTTTGTTTTCTTAAGAGGTGTCAGTTAAGACTGCCTTTTAACAAATCATTTTATTTTGGTCATTTCTCCATAGTCATCCAACACATTCACATCGTTAAATTTATTGATGTTAACATCTGCGATTTTGACATTATGGAAAACAAAACAGACCACAGAAAGAATTTTTACTATTACTACTATTCTTTAAAGACTCTTCCATGCACATTGAGCAACATTTCAGAAGTATTCCAAACTGCAGTTGTGGCCCAGGTTTGTTTGTTTTGGTTTCTGAATTTGTTTAGAAGAGAGTTTTGCAGAGGTATCTAATCAAAATGAAAACTGCAGAAAGGACAAAGTTACTAGATTAGAATACTTAAACAAAGCCTAAAAGAAAATGAAACAAATGTACTTTTAAAATTTAGCTACCTTATGGAAAGCACTTGTTCCCAGCATGCAATACTCCATCTTTTTCCTACAGAAAAAGCAATGTTTCAAACCCTTATTCTAAAATCCTGCTCCTTTTCCCTGGGTAATATATCCTCCCCCCCCCTTACCCTCCCCCCCCACCCCCCAAACACTATTCTAGACCATAGACTTTGTTAGAAATATCAAAATCCCACCATTTTCATTGTAATAATTCAAACTATTTTCTTAATATCCATACTACTAAAAGGGAAGGGCTGTAGCAGGGTGAAACACAGCATAATAAAAAACACATGCAATTTGGTAACAAGTTAGTGCACAAAATTCAGATTATACTAAATGCTATTTCATTAAGAAGTACAGAATACCCCTCTACTAGACAGCCTGTTTTTAAGTATTAAAAAGTATTTGGTATTAATAATTATTAATAATAACGTTGTCATTAACATTAGAAAGCACTGAGAATCCAGGATTGACATCAGTGCAATCTTTACGTCTTTGAAACAGCTTTAACTTCTCTGCCAGCTGTGTGCCAGTACATCACTGTTGTTTACTACAGCAAGCTGAACTTTTCTTATCTACCTTATCTTCAATTTTATCAGTAACTTGATTTTATTCCAACCATAACAACATGAATAAATTTTTAATTCAGACATAGCTTCATGCAAATAATTTCCCCCCACCCCTCTCCAAGCAAGGTTTGACATTTAGTGTGCCATTAAAAAAAAGCCCTTTGGGGACATAATTGTTGCATTTTCTTTCATTTGTTTGTGTTTTTTTTTTTTTTTTTTCTTTTCCCCTGCTTTAGGCTTTATATTTTCATTGTTTTAACAATGATATTCTTCCCTCCCCTCCGATTATATCCCACTCTGATCAACCCATTTATAGACAAATGAGAGAAAATACCTCAAAAAAAGTTTCAGTTAAACTTCTAGAAGTAAACATTTAAAATGTGTTTCAAATAAAAAAATATCATGTTTCAGAGAGTAACTTAAAGGGACAGCCAACTTGAGCTCGGCACGGCTCAACTCCCATGTCACAACTCGCAGGTTTCCCCCCACTTTGTTTCAGCTCTTCTGGCAGATTTCCCACAGCCAGAGCCGTCTTTCACTTTTGCCCCCGTTGGTTCATTAAGACGAACCGAAAGATGGGGGAAATCTTTAAACCAGGAAACCACTGAAGTGAAGCTGCCAGAGCACTTGAGCTCAAAGCCCACAATTTCTCTGGAGGCCAAGTTGGTGTTCCTTTAAGTTCACGATGCCCACATGTCAGAAGCAAACAGAACTGTCTTTTCAACTATTTTTTGCCCATACTTCTCCAAACAATAATCTTAACTCCACCCAATCTACTCAGTATATATTACGAGGCATTTACCTCCAAAATTAATGGTGCTTGGGCGTCTCAGACTCATTGGACAAGTTTCATGCAAAAGCCTTCAAAAATAATTCTTCCAGAGCGCCCACCTCAGCGATTATATTACACCTACTGTGTGAGGCCGAAGCCCGGACATAGAAGAAGGGTCATATCCTGCTGTACAAAACAAAGCGTTAAAGATAAGAGGTAAGAAACGTCATAAGGGCAATCTGACATTTATAACGTACATTTAATTGTGAAGAACTAATTATAAACCACGCATACGGTACCTGTACCGACACGGAGCTACCGCGGGGCGCACTCAGCAAGGTGAGGAGTGCCGCAGACGTTTGAGTGGGCCTGGGCTTTAAACCCATTTTCTAGGTGATGTTACCTGCAGAACAGTTCGGCACTCAGAGTTCAGTTACCCAAGTCGGAAATCCAGCAGGACGCTGTGATGAACGCACCTTCTCACACCACACCTTCTGACTTTAGCGCCTAGGGCCTCTGCTTACAGAGACCTGAGCGCCCAGCCCCAGCAGCACAGCCGCAATACAACGCGCTAACACCAGCACTTGTACAGCTCATTACTCCTAGGGGGGTCCCATGCCAATACAGTCCCGCCTTAAATTACAAGTCTGTGGGAAACCAAGCAGGTGATGTGGCTGCCGCTCCGACCCCAGCGAGACAACTTCCCCTGGGAAGGATTCAGACAAAAGTTTTAGTTCTATGGGGGCTGGCAGGAGGATGTGCAACAGCCTAAATGTTAAGCTTCTCTGGGAAGACCTGACATCTCTTCAGCTCACACCTACAGGGCCTGACAATTCCAAGGGAGCTGAGCAGGGACGAGTGACAGTCAGGACGCAGGACAGGGAATGGTAAGCAAACCAAAAATACCAGGCGCAGATATACCAGGGAGAGGGGAGAAGTTGGGAGAACTGAAAGCTACCAAAAACTTCCATGACAAGGTAAAGGCTGCAGCTGAATAGCCCTCCTCCTGCACCCAATGGCACGGCTGCCACTGGCTCACAATCAGTATTTCACTTCTTTTTTTCCCCGTGGGACTCTTCTCCTTATCTTAGCATTTCTGGCCTACTTTTCAGAGGAGCTGTGCACCTGCATCTCCGGTGAAGGTAATGAGATTTACAGTTTAACAGCACATCTGAAATGGCAGACAACTAAGGGCTCATTTTCAAGTCTGCTATAATCTAGGATGGAGGCTGCTCTGTAACAGCACAGGATTTGCTCTCAAAGCTACAATTTAAACACAGAGCACCTCCACACCCCTGCCAGTTCAACCACCTGTAGCACTGTAGGTGCTCTGGAAACACCATGGTTTCCAGAGAGTATCTGTCTCAACACCTCTCAACTTCAACTAGACAACACAGTGTGCACATGCTGTGCTGGACTACCCAGTGTGTCAGCAAGCACGTGCCTCCAACTCCTGTTTTCATGCCTGTATCCAAAACAGGACTGGGCACATTAGAAAGATGGAAAGTTTACAGAGAGCCCAAACCAAATAAATCCTCTGTAAAAATCTAACGTGGTGCTTTAAAACAATGATAACTGAAACCGAAGGAAGTTTTGTAAGCGTGTTTCAGTACCTAGCCAATGCACTGTACAACTTCAGGACACAAAAACCCTGACACCCCCTCACAGTCAAACTTTATTTCAACATCCCTTGGTCAAGACTTCCAAAAGACTTTAAAACCACTTCAGAAATTCAGCGTCAAAGAAAAAGGACAGTTTGCACCACATCCCTGGAAATCAGGTTTTAAAATGGAAGAACGTTAACCCTATACAAATGTTCCTTCAGGACAGAAAAGAAGTCCATCTAAAATGAAGTACTAAAAACCCAACCAGACTTAAATTGCTTTGGAAGAAATTCTCTGGCTAATAACATGAACGTTCTGTTTCTGTGATTACATGCCATCTTCAGCGAGAGTTTACAGAGCTGTTTTCTCTCTTTTCTTTTTCAGTTTATTGTAAGCATCAGTCACCAACCTGAAGACAGACAACTCCAACCTCCCATCACAGAGGAAAAACTTCTGTGGAGGACAGCTGCAGTGGGACACTCAGGGAGGCTGAGCTTTCTCCGTTCATCTTTTTTTTTAAAGGTTAAAAAAATATCTCCTGCAGTCTTGCAGACAGAGATCCTCTTAAGTCATTCACACAGTTCTCATTCTTGCTTGATTTCTGGAATTTTCCACTGGTGCCAGAAGCTCCATCTGGTGGGTGTGTACTCTAACTGCATAACTAAAAGGGAATTAACTATTTCCTTAGCAATTTCTGCACAGCAGTATAAGTTTGTACATTGTGCAATTTCTCTGCTGCAGTGTAAAATACAAGACAAATTCTGGCTGCTCCAGGAACCATAACCCCTTTTTTCTTCATGAACAACCTGTTACCCTGCACTCTACTGAGAACTTCTGCTTGGTTTTCTTATTTTGATAACACAGGTTGATGGTTTTTAAAAATAAGCGTTAGCCAACTCAGAATACTTTCTGAAGAAAAAGATTTTGAAAACACAGACAAGAAGAGCAATTCTGATAATCTCTACTGCATTCTCAAAAGCAGCTTTAAATTGCATCCATTCTCTAGGGCATGCTATACTTCAGTGCATAGGTAATTTTTAATTAGAGGCACCAGCAGCTCAAGAAGTAGGCTTCCCCACCTACTGCCATCTTTAATAATATCTTTCGTTGCTGTTCACATATAAACATTTATATGCATCCATATATGTGTAATGGAATCAATATGTAATACACATGCTCAGTACAACAGCCTTGTTAGTTTAGGGCTATTACAGATTTGTTTGAAAGGCACTAAAGCCTGCCTACCTTACAGCAATTTGAAATTGAGACTGGAGGTCAATGAAGCATGAAGGATATTATTTGCCTACACCATGATATCCACACTTCAGCGTGCAGGAAAAAAAGGCCACATGAATATGCTTTACCAGTTCAAAATGCCATCTTTGACTGTAGCTAAGCACAAACAATCCCGTATCGAAAATTTTGGAAACAGAAGCATGTTTCATTTAGATTTTCAATCTAAAGCTCAAAAAAAAAAATGTAAAATGTTCAAAAATAAAGCATGCAATCAACATACACATCATTTATGACTAGATTACACCGACTGTAGAACTACAATCAGAAATTACAAATGCTAGTCTTCTCTATCATGCTTTGCTGACACCACCGCCGTGTCAGCACAGGGCTCGTGCAGCAGCCACAGCACAGAACTGATTCAGTGGCAGCAGTCTTCAGCCAGAGCGCTTCCTCCTCCGCAGTGCTGCTGCTTACACAAGTGAAGCGGTAGGAAGCATGGCTTACACCACCCCTTGCAGAGGCAGCACACAGTTATATTTAAACCACTGCTGAAACTGCATCCCTTACAGTGCCCTACTGCAGAATGCATTGCTTGCATGCTGGTGGAAGTGGCACAACAACAAAACACAAGAGAGCATACAAACACTTTCCCAAGCTCATCCAAAACCCTGCCAAAACATGTTTTCTCAGACAGCGGATAGATTAGATACTGAAAGGATCTCACCAACTGTCTAGCATGAAAGCATTTAACATGTAAAAATAGACTGTGAAGTATGCTGATGCTAATTGTTCTTCCTTTGCCTTGCCACTTCACACACTATGCACAAATGCTGGCATTACACAATGGGGTAAAGTCTATGAACAACAGCTTAAAATCAATCTTACCACTCCACGTTTCTTACCTCGTTCCCTTTCTGTCTAAGCAAAGCTCCCAAGTGCTCCAGTCCCTGACTACATTCCAGCGTTAATCCACCTCTGCTACTGCTGTCTTCCGTCTGACTCGGGAACCTTCGATATTCATAGCAGCAGCAATGAGGAAACAAAACAAAACAGAAGGTCAGAAACACAATGAACTTTTTTAGGGAGAAAAAAGAAAAAGCATTTTAAAACAAATATTTTGCCTACTTCGATTTCAAGAGATTTTTGCCCCCATACTGTTGCTGCTATGAATCTGCATCACTAACAATTCCTTTGGCCCAGATGCACCACAAGCAGAGAACTATGAGATCCAGAGGCACATCAGCAATCAATACACAGGAGAGAAAAAAAGGGGTGAAGGAAAGAATGGCTGAGGTGTAAAGGAGGGAAAAGGAGCTGGAGGCAGGGAAGGATCAGCAGCTGCTGACGCCAGGCCAGAGAGCATGCCAACCTACACAGACAGGACAGGGGAGGTAATGAAAGTCACTTTGGTGGACAGGCTGTTTGCAGTTACTCAAATTCTGTTTCTTGCAAATTAACATGCTTCTTGAAAAATGGATTTTAAATCAAACATTTTGCCACCTGATCTGGTCAACCAAGAGCCTGCAGGTGTGATTATTCACAGAGACAATCACAGCGCTGTAGGACCCAACCACAAGAACCAGTTTTTGGTCAACCATCTTTAATGCCATCTTTAAAACAAACGAACAAGAAAACCCAACCCCAAGGATATAAAGAGCAGTAAGCACAAAGTGATTCACTACAGAAAGCATGGAACTCATTCCACTCTTATTTAAAGCCATCAACTGTCATAACACATTCAAAAGCACTCCTGTGTTATTTTGCAGTAAGAATGAGATGCTCATTTTGAGACCCATTTTGTCTTTCAACATCAGTTCTGAAGAATATGTATTTTCTCTTTGCAGGCACACAGCCCTCGGCTAGGTAAGTAAGAGCCATGCCCTCCCGGAAACTATTCACATCTAGAACATGAGTCTGGTTCTTGTACCAGATCCTGAAAAAGCCTCAAATGAGCAGGCCAACCTGACTACCAAAGCAAGGGCATTTTTTCCCCAAAACACATCACGTCAATCAAAACAAACCTTCCACATACGCACAAAAAACCTCCTGTATATACATATACACACACATATATATTTAAATTACATTAACATAATTAGGATTCTTTTTTTTTTTTTTTTTTTTTTTTTTGCTTCTAATGCATACAGATGTTTATATTGCCTTATCAGACCAATGCTGTCTATTCTCACCTCCATAGCTCATGCTCCCTTATACCGTTAAGAAGTGTACCAACATATTTATGTGAGCAGGACTGCCTCCATGTCAAGGATTGTAATGTGAAATTATGCTAACAAAATTCTATCTGGTATGAAGAAATGAAGAAGAGCCTATCTTAGCCATCCAAAATGGCATAACGTTCGTTTAGCTGCAGCTGTTACACTTTTAGAAAAGCAGCACACCGGCATTTCAAAGAGCGAAATGAAAAAACGCAGCACTGAAATGCAGCACTGAAATGCAAACTGGGCTGCACCCGCAGACACAGCGCAGCCCATCCCTGTCCCCGCACAGCCCTGCAGGCGACAGCCCCACGGCCCTTCCCTGCTCCCACTGCCTTCACACTAAAGCTGTCCTCACCACACCTGGCACTGCTCTGTCCACTCTCAACGTGCAAGTTCTGCATCTCAAAACAACTCCAAATACTAGAACAAAAATAACTTCCCAATTCTGAAAAACAGTCAATGAAGTTCTAGCTCTCAGTGGTACCTGCAGCCGCCCCAGAACAAAATGCCTTTTCCCCCATCTTACCACAGAATCCCATCTTACCATCTGTGGTTGCATCTATGAAAGCAGCTGCCATCATAATTGCAAGTTATGAAGAAGACATTTGCACTGCATGACTTTTGACTACCAACATGATCTCGATATTGTTCTGTGCTGCAAGAATACCACTTTAAACTTCAATATTTACTTTCAATATTTACTGTTTTTTTATGGAGGAGGAAAGCTGGGCTGTAAATAATCACCTATCGTTCCTTCTGCAGTGTGACAGAAACACAGCTTACCTTACGCACAAAAGGAGCCCCAGCACTGCCCTAGGAATGCATGTGGCATCTCCTTCAATTTTAACAGTGAGTGCAGAAACTGCGGAGCTCAGATTGTTAAGCACCCAACAACACTTTACAGCACTGCCAAATGATTTCCATGCTTAATTAAAATGCTGCTGTAATATACCACGGTGACACGTCCAATTCCAACAACGCTACTGGGCATCTTCCAACAACTGCCAGCTTCTATCCTACACACAGGGAAGGATCAGCTATCCGCCCCATCCTGAGACACGCAGCCTCCCCAGCTGTTGTCTGTGCAGCACACATCTCACCCGCAGGGCACACAGCTCCCAGCACAGCCGCCTTGCTCTGCTGCACACACCTCGGCCCGCGGGCCACTCTGCTCAGCACCCATCCTGCGTGACCTCACAGAGCGACTTCCACACACAGAGACTTTCTCACCCCAGCAGTTCCACACAGCACTGCCACATAAGGAACAGGAACCTAACAGAGGTACAGCTTCATCCAACCTGTATACTGAGCCAAGGCTTCGAGTTAAAGATAATGGTTTGTTTCCTAATGAGGCAATACTAAAGATGTCTCCATTTGCAGCGATCCCACTGAGTTGCCTCCAAACACTTCATTAACAAAAAGTCTTTTTCTTCTTCAAAAAAAGAAAGAAGTTCCTTGAGAAGGAACAGCATTATTTTAATGAAGGGCAGTTTACCATCAAGACAACAAGAACATTCAGGTTGGTATTACTTCGGAGAACAAAGTGTTGGTTGCATTTCAGAAAGGACAGCTCTGTTCTGACTGAGGTTTAGGTAGAAATGTACTGCAGACATCTTCAGCAACAGCCAGCAACTCCAGCACAGCTCTCGTCTGCTGTTGTGCCTTTTCAGTGCTGTAAGATTTCAACACGTACAGCAGTCAGCCTGCTGACACCAGACTGCTCAGCAGCTGTCAGAGGAGCCAAGCTCCGGTTCTGCTCCAAAACCAATGAATGCCGTTTTTGAACAGGACAGTCCACCTCTGTCACACGGAAAGACAACAGCCCGCACAGCTGCACAGACCCACAGCTGTACAGGCTCCCAGGAGGTCCTGTGGGAGGTCCGCATCAGCTCTGCCACACCGACAGGTAGGGATCACATCTCCACTACCTCACGTGCACCTTTCACCTCCGGGACTAGAAAACAGCAGTGAAAACGCATGAAAACACAGCTAGTAAAAACAATCTGGAAAGAACACCAATTCTTCTAGAAGGAATCCTGCACATCTACCGACCAGCACCAACAAAGAACATCGCGATGGCAACAACGTCTGCCTTCCCCAGCGGAGCCGCGGCGCTCAGGACCATCCCGGAGCGCAGAACTTCCCACGGCCGCCACCTCGCTCAGAAAGCCGCGCCACTGAGCAGGGCCGCCGACACCGCCGGATCCCGCGCCAACCGGGCATCCTCCGAAGCCCTCCGTGCGCTCGATCCCCTCCCGCCCCGCGACGCGGCTGGCCCCGAGCCCAAGCCCCGCGCCGACATCCCGGGACGGCGGGGATCGCGGCGCCCCGCACCGGGCGGCGGCACTCCGGGGCCGCAGCGCGGCCCTCCCTCCCCCGCCGCAGCCCTGCCCGGCGGAACGCGCCCCCTGCTGCCTCCCGCACTCATCTCCCGGGCGGGCTGCGGTGCATTTTGGGTGGGGGCTGGTATTTTTCTGCCACGGCCATCCAGCGGGAGCGACAGCGCGGGTGTAACGCGGCGGGGAGGGGGGAGAGCGGAATAGGGGGAAGAAAAAAAAAAAGGAAAAAGAAAAAGCAAAGAAACGAAAAGAGGGAGGGCTGCATCCGCGCTGCCCTCCCGCCCAGGCTGCGACGCGCGGTGCCGGCCGCGCAGAGCCGCAGAGCCTCGCCGCCCGCCTTTGTCTGAGCGGCGGAACGCGGTCCGGGGCCGCTCCCCTTCCCCGCCCGCGCTGAGCCTGGCCCGGACCCGCATCGCCGCGCGCCGCCCCCGCTGGCCGGGAGCGCGGCGCCGCACGGAGGGCGCCGGCGGCGGAACGGCCCCCGCGTCCGACGCGGAGGGCCGGAGCGGAGCCGGACTCCTCGACGCCACCGCTCTCCTCTTCGGAGGGGCCGGGGCGCGGGAGTCGCGGAGGGCGGGGGCCGCCCGGGCCGGAGCGCGGCGCACACCTACCTGAGCGCGGCTCTCCGAGCGGCGGGGGCGGGCGCGGTCCCGGCACCTCCGGCGCGGGGCGAGGGGCGCGGAGCCGCCTCCCGGCGCCGCCCGGATCCCCGCACGGGCGGAGCGGTACGCAGCCGGCGGCGGCGCGGGGGAGACAAAGGGGGCTGGGAGGCAGCGGGGGAGGAGGGGGCGGTGTGCGGCAGGGGACGCTACGGGGAGCGGCGGGGCGGCGGCGGCACTGGGCTCGGTCCCCGGGGCGGGGGGTGTGGGGCCGCGGGGCGGGGGGGGCTCCCTGCAGACAATACAGCCGGGTCCCTCCTGCCCAGAACCTGCCCTGGCCAAGATGGCGGCCGAGAAAGAGCGGAAGTGACGCGAGACTCTCATTAGCATACGGGACTCATTGTCCGGCGGGAGGGGACGGGGCCGCGGCCCGGAGGGGAGGGGTCCCGAGCCCCGCTGCGTTCCCGTCGGACGAGCCCCCATCCCCGCCCCGCGGCGCCCGCCCCGAAGGCTGTGTGAAGGCGCGCGCGGCCCCGCCGAACCGGCTGGGAAGCGGGCGGGGGGGGGAGAAAGCGGAGGGCTCTCGCGAGAAGGACGGAGGCGCCGCCGGCGGCGGGATCTACCCCGGCCCCGCTAGGAGGCGCCGCGCCCTGCGGCTGGGGCCGGAGCGGGAGCCGGCGCCGCCCGGTTATCCCTCCGCCGCCGCCAGCCGGGACTACATCCCGTCCTGGGGCCGCTGCCGCCGTCGGGCGGGCGGCGCGCGCCTGGTGAGCCGCGCGCCCACGTGACCGCGCGCCGCGCACGTGACCTCGGGGCCGTCGGCTCTCCGTCTCGTGCGGCGCCTCAGGGCGCGGCCAGCCGTCCAGCCTCGGGCGTCGCCGCTTCCGAGCTTCGTCGGCACCGCCCAGGGCGGAGACTTCGAGCGGGGCGAGGTCATCCGAGGCCCCGAAGGTGTTAGGGTGTGAATCGGGGACCGGGTGTGCCAAAGGAGGGCGGAGTTCAGCCCGCGGCCCGTCCTGCTGCGCGCCCTCGGGAGCGCGGCCTGGGGCGGCGTGACGGAACTGAGGCGCGGCTGCAGCCCCGCAGCCCGATGGCAGCTGAGAGAAGCGCCGGCCGCTCCGCTCGGTGGAGCGACGTCGGATTTCAGAGCGGTGCCCGGGCGTTACGTGTACAGCGAGGTCACCGCGGCCTCAGATATCGTAAAGCAGCAAATGGCCCCGCTCCCGCACGGCTCGAGTCCTGCTGGCCCCGTTGCTGCCCTGGTGGCAGTTCACACTAGCAGCTTTCGTGAAGGTTTAGGTGACATTTTATTTGTCACCATTCCTTAATTTCCAGTTCGACAGTTTGCAAATCACACCTTCATTTCACCATGTGCTCTCGCTGTCTTTGCATCAGTGGCCATAAGAATCAGAAATTGATGGAAAGTCTTTTTTAACAACAGAATGGATGTACACAAAATTTAGCTGTGCTTCAGCAAATTGTGATTTAACACAAGAAAGGTGGGTTTCTGGAGCCCTAGCACCAGAAAAACAAATCCCTGAAGTCTGAAAGATGAATTTCAGAAAACACAGAAGTGCTGTAAGTTGAGAGGAACAAAGTTCCATGGAAAACAAAAATGAAATTAGAAATAGAAGGGGACAGATACAATGTTGAGTTTGTGTGTGACTAGTTGGGTATTCAGCAGGGGAAATCAAGAGCTTCTGGACATCTTTTCTCCTCCTCAATTCTGGTAGTAAGTGCATCAGACTGTCAGCGGAACTTTGTCTCTTGTGCCTGTTCCTTGCTGCTCGCCAGAATGGCCTCGGCTGGCAGCCTGCTGGCTGAAAGCCCTCTGACCACTTCCTCAAGAGCTGACAGCATCCAGGAATTTCCATCTGGAAAAAGCTTCCCAGCCATGTTCTGATGATGGTACCCAGTCCAGAACTAGGGCCAAAACATGTAGAGAAAGCAAACTGGAAAGGGTTGCAGAAACTGGAATTTGGTATGAGAGGAATTAAGTTGCATATGGATGGAAAGCAAAGCACCAGAATGCAAAAATAGCTGCTCAGTGCACAAGACTGGTGATGCGGGCAGAGTTTCTTAAGGCAGAGAGAAGAGCAGGAGGGAAAAATAATGTAGCAGCAACAGCTTGAGCAAGTGGGAGCCATTGCCTGTTTTGGCATAAATCCTGTGAGGATGGGACTAAGAAGATTTTGAGGTAAGGATAGAACAATATCTGTTGTAAGGATCCTGAAGTGATGGGCAAGATCTTGCTCTCATTTAATGAGAGTTTTCTGGATGATTTGCACAGTAGCACCATTGTCAACATTTATCAAGTTAAAAAGAAAGATGAGAATAATACAAAGCTTGTATGAGAAGGTTGATTAGGAAGGTAAAATTCAAGCAGCAGGGAAGAAGGAGAAATAAGCCTTGAATCAAATTTTCGGCTGTGAGGCTGTAAGTGAGGTGTACAGAATGCAACAGAATGTCATGATAATATTCTTAATATGCATTTTGTGTCATGGAAATGGGTATTGTTTTTCACAACAGGCTATGACAACCAGTAAAATTGTAGCATTGTAGGAGGCTGAACATTTAACACTAGCAGCAACACGATTAGGATTCCCAAGTTGAATAGGTATGATTGAAGGTGTGCTGTGCTCCTGTTCAGGACAAAACTGTGCCCGTATTTACAATTGTATTAGCTTAGCAGCTTAGAGCAAACTAACTCAGCCAACTATCAACGGCTGTAAGCACCTACCGTAATTAATTATATAATAAATACAATTAAGGTTAATCCTCAGCAGTACTAAGAGCCCACAGTCTCACTGGGATGGAGCCCTCCAGCTCCTTCGTCATTTAAGACACTTCATCATCTGCCAGCATTCTCAATCTTCTTCCATGAAGACAACTTAGGAAAAATCACCAGGAAGGAGCCAAATTCAGTCTGTATAGAGATGAAAGTAGGGAAGAACTTTGCCTTCACACTGAGCACTCCATTCCCTCCCCTCCCTTGCCTTTAAGAAAAAAAAGAAAAAAAAGAAAAACAAACAAACAAGCAAACAAACAAAAAACCAAAACCCTCGTATTGAGAAGCTCTGTGATAAGAGCTGTGTAAGATTGATTTAGTTAGTTGGTTAGGATAACTAGGAAGGAATGTCAATCTCTTAGACCAGTAATAAATTTATCTGTCATAAACAACACTTAAATTTCACTTGGAAGCTGGTCAGTCAAATATGCAGGCCTTTGGAGGTGATGTTCTGCCACGACAAACCACAATGTTTTTGTGGATATAAGATTGCTACCTTCCATGTTGTCAGCACTTTCAAAATGAATTCATATTGAGGGTTTTCTTAATGAAAGATGTAAGCTAGAAGTCTAAGTGTACAATTAGACTAATAAATAATTAGACTTCTAACTTCAAAATTTCAATAATTTAGCATTCTCACACAACTTGTCTTTTACTTCTCCTTCATTCAAGCTCTAATACCAAGTAATAAAATTATTTTAACAGGATCAGCCCATCAAAAGTACCACCATATGCCTTCTTTGCAAGAGCAAGCAGAATGGGAAAATGGAGTAGAAATGAGAGCTCTCTGAACACATATAAGCCACAACGTGAACTTCACCAGGTAGTTAGTAAATCTGGTTATTTGTGGATTGTTCTTGCACAGAAGTGGGGGGTGGAAGGCAGCTGGGCATTCTCTAGCAGCAACTAGGAGCTCAGTCAAGATCTTTCCTGCTCTGGAAGACAAAGGTAGAAGTATCATTTAGTGCTCAGATCTTTCCTTTTCTGAGAGCACATCATTTTAGGAACTAGATAACCATTCTCAGCCTCCCGGAAAACATCAGGTTCTCAGTTGTGTTCACTTGCTCCTAGAGGTGTAGGAAAACAAACCAAACAAAACAAAGAAGGATAAAAAGTGCTGAGGGCCAAACACAAGTCTTTTAAAATGCACCATTATCAATTTCTATTGAACTGCCACTACAGCTAACCTTGCAGGAATAACCTTCCATTTCAGTACCTTGCCTTTTGCTGCTTTGTTGAAATCCCTCTCTCTGGAGCTCAGTTTTCAGGTCTAATTTTGAATTAAAAGTTGCAATTCAGTTTTGTTCTCCCCAGTCCCAATTTACTTCCCTCTGAATAATAACAATCACAATACATAAGATGCTATGCATGGCCACTGTGCCTGAAGAAAAAAGGTGAAATTTGACAGGGTCACAGAGGAGAAAACGACGCTCCAAGAGTTTCTGTGCTTTATAGAAGTTCTGCAATTACCTTTTTTAGTCTTGTCTTCTACAGTGTGACACCTTGGGGTACTGTGTCATAACACATTGATAATGTCTGATAGGCAGCCCTCTTGTCTGTGTATGTTCTGTTCTTATTGATCCTAACGTTAAAATGTGCCTACTGCTCTGAAATGCTAACTGGTGAAAAGCTGTTGCTGAAGTCCAATGTATTGAACTCAGTAGGCAATCTGTCATTTAATTCAGTTGTGCCAAGATCTCAATCCATGCTTACACTAGTCATCTTGATAGACCTTTAGATAAATATTATTGATTAGTCATTGCTGTTTTTTACTGTTGATACACAGAAGGTTGTGCAGCCTTGCAGTTGGCTTTCTACACAGTCCATTGGAAAATCTGTTCTATTGTATTGCCCATACTGGAACTAGGCACATCTTTATTGCAGGCACACATTAGAGATGCACATTTTAAAAACAAACCAAAACCGAAGCCAACTTCCCACTACTTCAGATCAGACAACTCTTCACTCCAATACCCCAGTGAAATAAAATAGCGGTATTATTTTGCTATTGATTTGCAGTTCAGCTGGATATGTTAACCAGGGCTTGGTTGTGAAGAAGTGGTTGTCCCAGCTTCGGGACCACAGTGATGTAGTCAGAAGGATTCAACTTGTCCTTGTGCGATTCATGTGACTGAGACATTCCACATCTCAGGGCATGAGCTTTTGAATGTGTTAAGGGCATGAGGAGACCAGAGCTGCTCACAGCCAGCAGAACACTTGATCAGGTCCATTGACAGTAGGTGATACCGACTTCAGCAGCCCCCAGTAGTGTGTTTCTTTCCAAAGCTTGGGCTTTGGTTTCTACAACAAACATCTTCAATACAAGCTTGCTTAGGTCATTTAGCACAGCTCTGACTAGAGATGAAGATTGAAATGTCTTCACAAACCACCCAGAGTGCAAGCACCTCACACAGGTTAATATAATGAGCTGTGTGAAACACTATGCAAAACTTTGCAACCTGTTCTGTAACATCAAGTCTGTTGGGACTGCATTCTTGAAGTTTGGCACACGCTTTGGCTTCTGTCATGGATTTGAACAACTGAGCCTGGTGTGTGAGTCTGTTCACACATCACAGTGACCCACTAGTCCATAATAACAAGAAGAGGTCTCTTCCCCATAGCCCTGCCTGTTTGCCAAAGGAAGTAATCAGCTTGCTGCTCAGGGGAAAGGATGTATTACTGGTAGAAAATGTGAGTTACCTTCCGCTCCCTCTTCATTGGCATGCCCAACCAAACACAGCCATGATATGCACAGATTTAAGCCGGGAAGGAAATAAAGCTCCTGTTCTTGCCAAACGATTGAGTGCTAGCAGACACAGATTCTTAAGGAAGTATAACAGAGAAAGTAAAGCACATTAGCAGCACATTGTGCTTTCATAGGAAATGAATATGGATGTAATTAAGAAAAGCTGATTTATGCGGAACTGTAAAACCAGGGACATAGAGTGAAAAATTTCCTGTAAATGTCAATTCAGAGTTTTGTGGTGGCCAAAAACAAGGCAAGCAGCATATTGCAATGTTACTAAGAAAGGAACTGAAACCTAAAATGCCGCTGTATAAATCCCCAGTACACATTTAAGACACTGCATGGAGTTCTGGGCACTCAACCCCTAACAACAATAGAATTGTAATCTGTTACTAATATTCTGAGTAGGTGGTGGCTTCTGTCTGAGGAACTTAAAAAAAAAAACAACAAACAGAACTGAGTATAATGTGGAGAAAAAGCAGCATCTATAAAATAAAGCACGAGAAAACAGGGAACATCTGATGAACTTATAAGGTGATAAGTTTAAAATAGAGTACTTCACAAAATGCTTGTGCAAATTGCTGAACTCACTGCCACAGGATGCTGCAGCAGACTACAAAGGGATTCAAAAAGCAACCAGACTGATCCACAAACCATGACCATGTCTGGACCTTTGTAACCCTGGCCCTAGAAGACCCTGTACTGCTTAGTGCTGGTATGTTTGGGCAAAGATCATAGTAGCTGTATTTCTTACTGCTTACAGACAGCACAGCTATTCTCACACATCTTGTATTTTAGGAAAATACTGGCCTGTATTTTCTTTCTTGTTTGTTTTGTGCCAAGAATTTATATAAGCAGTCTTCCAGTACAAAGAGGCTTGTTTAAAAGAAGCTGAGAACAAATTAAAGTAACTCAGAGGGTTTATATTAACAAATACCCCCAAACAGCCTAAGCAGCACTATGTGAGGGCTATTTCAGCCCATTTTGTATTTAAAAGATACTAGCTCTAGTGAAGAAGGACTTCTAATAGAACTCTGACCTCTGGCTACACTTCTACAGTATTTATTTTTTACAAATTTTCAGAGCAGTGCGTGCAGAAGGTCTTGGTTAAAAGCAGTCTTGGAGCTCGTTTTTGAAGTTTTCCTACATAAAGAACACTTACTCGAGTACTGGTGAGATTCTGAAGCGCTCCAACAGGGAAGATATTAGAATCAGATGTTTTTAGTCACCACAGTGACTGAACATTAACACAACACTATTTTATGATTCCTCCTCATGTGCACAGAGGGCCAAGCACATGAGCAGTGGCTCCTTCTAAGCTCAGGCTTTTTAAATGCACAGAAAGGAAATGTTTGAAAGAACGGAGCTACTCTGCAGCTGGCATTTCAGCAGTGCAATTCTTAATTCTGCTTCTTTCCCCTGGATCCATGTTATCATTCGTCACTTTCAACAGCATTTTCTACCTCTGCACTGGCGCCGTGGAAAGCCTGCTGTAGGTTTTCCTTTCTTTATGACTTAATTCTGTTACTTTTAAGCAGTCAGAAACTGCCTGCCAGCCAGTCATGCTTCCAACTTGCACATACCACAAACCACAGAATACACTGTGTATGGTGATCCTAATTTATATGTAAATCATCTTACTTCAAACACCATCTCAAAAGCAGACACAATGACTTTGCAATTAAGGAAATTTACCAGGCATGTACATTCCAATTCACAGCAGTTAGATCACAAAGAATATAGTGGACATCAGTTACACACAAGTCTGAGAAAATATGATCTTGCTGAGGCTCAGCATGTATTCTTGTGAAAATTGGGATGAACTTCTAAAAACTATTTGCAAATTATGAATATGCCACGAATGCTCCAAACAAGGTGTGATTATATTTAATCTATCAGTTGAGATGTCAGTGGGCCTCTACACCCACAAATTGCATGTTATCAGATGGGATTAGCCTGCACCAAATTAAACCACACAGCTGAACGGGACCTGCTCAAAAAGCACAGGCAAATGACAGAACGTAGAGCTGAACCTCCATGGAACTGAATTACAGCCATTCAAAAATCCAGTTACGCTTTTATTTTAAAGCAAAAGAAACAAAATATTTGCCTGGAGTGCTCAGAAGAGGAGAAAAATACCAGAATATGTATAACTTCAGTAAAGAACAAAGGAGCATCTCTAATTAAAAAAAACCAGCCCACTAGGCACTAAGTTTCCACTTCAGAGTTTTGTGGCTTTACTTTCAGTCATGGAGTGGTATCTGTTTTTTTAACTAGTTATCTGAAATAGGATTTTATCATTTACCTGCAGCCTTGCTACATTTGTTGAATGTTAACAACCACATTTAATATACTACAGGAATGCAAACAGATACAATCTAAATAAGTACAACTGTTAAGAGACGTGCTGATTCTCCTCTCCCACTGAGTACACATTTCAGAAAACAAAGAACTACCCTTTCCCACCACCAAAAAATCTTGAGGATGTATTTTCATACATACAAAGCCATTATCAGAATAATTTAACTTTATTTATAATTTTGCCCCCTTGTTTTTTTTAAACTTATTTTTACTTTTGTTCCCAAGATGCGTATTTGATTGCAAGGGCTTCACCACTTCTGATTTCTGCCTACACCAAATGGTGAAACACAAACAGGATTACATTGCTGTATTTCTTTCATTAGCTGTACAGCTGTTACATTGCAAAATGTTATCTGACACAAAAAGAATCTCTCTGATGTCTTTGGTGAGGTGATGTGGATCTACTATCACCCTAACATGGGCAAGACGTTATACTCTAGTTTTAGATTGTAAAAAAAAATAGGACAAAAGAATCATTTATTTCTGGACATGCACACAGAATACAAGAATATTCCAGAATGATTCTTTCTTACCCAAAGAAAATTCCATCCTTCCAGCTTTGAAATAAGTTTTCAAAGATCACTGTATTTATCTGTATTTCTTGGACAACACGAGTTGTCATCAATTTCAGAAAAGCACGACTGCTCAACTCTAACAACCACAGATGTCCATGTTGAGGAAAGAAAGTCAACTCACTGTTATATATTGAAAATACTATCTGCAGAACACAGAACAAAGATAAGAAATCTCTATGTTTATGACCCTGCATGTCTTTAGTTCAAAAATCATCTTTAAACTTCTGCTGAATAATGATTCATTTCTAAATGCAAAAGATCATTCAGCTGTTTGCGTTCTATATTAAGATATTATTTATACAAAAGTAGTATAGGGTATATGCCTTTATTTTGACTAGTTTCACATAGTTTATTTTGAAAGGTGCATTTTGCAATACAGTCCATTTAGTTAATTATTCTTGGTTCGTTTAACTGTTAGTTTATAGCAGGTCTTCAGGTCACCAGGGAAGTTATCAAACTCCTGCTGCTATATGCTAGGAACCATAGCGATGGCAGAAAGCATTTTTCTAAAGAAAGGAATTTAGGAGCAAATCCTACGTGGTAGCAAACAACGTCAAGAGTCCCTTTAAGAAGGAGACTATTTCATTGCCTCCGAGTTTAGATTCTCCATAGACACGGTCAACAAACGAAATGGGAACCTGTGGGAAAAAAAGCAATATTATTTTTAAGGTTCAAAACACATATAATGAGAAATTCTGCAATACAAAACGAAGCCAAACCATGGACTTCAAGCTACAGCATGCTTCTACACGTGAGGCATGAAAGCACCAGACTGGCTTCCTGCATCTCAGTCCCTCTTATAAGGGCTTTAGCGATGGCCTGTAGCTGGGCAGCATGAACATGTTAAGTTTCCCACCTTCAAAGCTGATCCAAGGACAATACCCAGTGGGTGGATGACACAGTAGGCAGAACAAACCTAACAGCACAAGCGCACTACAATTCTAGAGGCTCAGAATCAGTCTTCATTGCCTCCCCTGTTAGGTAAATTCAATACCTTTTAAGTCAGCGCCTCTATTAGAGAAATATCCCCTGCTGCCCTGAAACAGCATTCTGATCAGCTTTGCCACTGGCTAGAAGGTGATGCCTGAATATGGCAGCGGTGGGTAGGACTCATCTGTAAGAATATGCACTGTCTGCCTTTGGCCATTTTATAGATTTATAGGATTTAAAAAAAAAAAAATCACCTTAAAAACTCATTTTCTTTTCATTAAGTGATTAACTCACTATCCATACAGTGTTAGGAACATACATGCCAGGAAATACTTTATCAGTGGAATTGGATGATGATGGAAAATGATCCTGCCCCAGGAAGTTAGAATATAGAGATGATAAACAAGAGTTTAAAAAAAACCCAAAATAATACAACAATCTTATCAGTCTGTGGTAGCAACGTGAACTCTGTTGAGTTTGTTACAGATATCAGAAAGTCTTAAAGCTGAAATAGAATAATGAAGCAACTCTTCAGGTATCAGATCTCTTCCCACATGTGAGAAGCCAAAGGAGGGATGCTGCTTCCTTGGGAACATAATAGGAATTGTTGAGGGCAGCACAACTCTCCCATTACAAAACACAGCCTATGTCCCAACACTGCCTCAGAGATACAAGGCTTACTGCAGACAGGCAGTCTGTCAGGCTTTGAACCAGGAGACAAGCAGTTTACATTTGATGCTTTGCAACCAGCAGGCATGCAAATCAATGAGGGGTGAACTCAAACAGTAGGCAGAAGAAAGGTCTCTGCAGCAGCACACAGAAGAGACAGAAGCAAGCCAAGATAGCTTTTCTTTTTTTAAACTAAAGAAGTTTTAGTGTTTTCAAAATGTATAGTAAGAACTTTTCTGATCCTGCATTTCAGACAGACAAGTATTTCATTCAGCAACATTAAAAAGCAAAATGTAAATGAAGCTGGATACAAAAACCAAAGAAATTCAAGGTCAAACCCAAGCTACAGTCAGCATGGCATTGGCACTCCATGAGTGAGAAAAGAGAAAGAGTCTCCTATATTGTGTAAAAATACCCAATGTTCATACAGAAATGCAGTACACAAGATTTAGAAAGTACCAGAACAGTTCTCCAACAGTTCATGGTCATGAAAATGCTGATGAATTGTTTTTGAGATCTGGCTGCAAAGAGAATTTCAGTGAATTCAGACACTATCAAGAGCAATTCAGTGAAATATAAGAGGCAGCAATAAGACTGCTGGGAATATAGGATATAAGTGTTGGGTTTTTTTAAATGACAGTCGACAGCACATCAAAAAAGTTTACAAGTGGAAAGTTGCAAGAGCTGGAAAAGAACATGAATGACAGAGGACAATAAATCTGAAACAGAATCAGGTTGCTGGAGAAAATGAAATATTTTGAGGCAACCAAGCTAGAAGTGCCTCTCCACAATGAAGAGGAGGCTAAGTGCAGGTTTACTGGTGCATTTGGAATTTCTCTCTGCTTTGAAGAACCCGATAAAATAACACACTTAAAGAAATGGCAACAGGAAAAGGGAAGGTCCTGTCAGACAAGGGAATAAGTGAGTGGAATTTCATATGTGGCAATCATCTGGAAAAGATGGAAAACCTGTGTAACTTCATAGTAATTTGAAAACCTTGCATATTCTTGGAGGTGTTCAGAATTTGCTACGCTTCTAGTAATCATAGAGAGCTTTGGGCTGGAAGAGACCTTTAGGATCACCTAGTTCCGGGGACACCTCCCTCCAGACCAGGTTACTCACAGCCCCATCCAGCCTGGCCTTGAATGCTTTACAGGGAGAGGGCATCAACAACCTCATTGGGCAACCTGTTCCAGTGTCTCCCATCCTCACAGTGAAGAACTTCTTCCTAATGTTCAGTCTAAATCTCCCTTTCTTCCAGTTAAAAGCCATTTCCCCTCCTCCTGTCACTACCTGCACTTCTAAAGGGCATCCCCAGCTTTCCTTCAGGTCCCCCTCAGTCCTGGAAGGCCACTATAAGGTCCCCTCAAAGCCTTCTCATCTCCAGGCTGAAGAGCCCCAGTTCTCTCAGCCTGTCCTCATAAGCTGTAACTGCATTTAAATGAAAGCACAACACACTTATCAGAAGTTTTACTGTACCTCTCCGATCGTATATCCTAGCTGTCTGGCCCGAACAATCATTTCCATCTGGAAGACATAGCCTTTAGAAACACATTTTTCCATTAATTTCTGTAAGACTTCTTTTCTGTATAACCTGAAAGCAATTACAAAGGAAATGAAACAAAGTTTGAACTTCAGAAATCATTACCCTGCATTTATGAATCTTAACAGTAAATCAGTCACTCGTATCATCATTTAAAAAAAAAATTAACAAAATACTGGAGCAACAGTTCCTGCAATGTAGTCTACTATTTCTTACACCCTTCTCAAACAAATATCACAGTCTTCAATAAAGAAGGCCTGTTCTTACTCCAGTTCCTATTACAGCAGTTTCTTAATTTCAAATAGAGTTTATGACTTGCATACCATACCTGAAACTCCCTGTTAAATCTGATGCACCTGGCCTCAGCAAAACCTGAGTTATGAAATTGGCACCACGACTGTGAAAGGAAACAAATGTCAAAACAGCCCATTCACAATTCAGGAAAATCAAGTAGAGTTTCCAGAAAATAAGTTTAAAAATATACACACATATTGCTTAATATGAAACAATGGTATTTCTAATATGTTTTCATACTAAATTTTATTAATGAATACTTGTCTTAAAGTGAAAGCAACATTAAGTTTTTCAAGTTTAAATGATTAATATTATTGAAAAATTGAAGGAAAAGTGATTTTTAGATTGTTAGAAATTAGGTTTACTGTATGCTTGCTTATAGTAGATCTGTCAGTACAACAACACACTGTATTAAAATACAAAACAAATCTGACAACAGTCATAATTACATTTTATCCTTAACATTCACTGCAAGAGAATAAAGATGTTTCCTGGATAAACATTACACCCAGATTCAGAAAAGCAAGGTTTCATTTCAGCTTACTCTGATTTCATAGTATAATGAGGAAGAACTCTCCTTATAAAAAATGTCACAACTTTAGTCATAACTGACTTATGTAGCTCACAGCTACATGCTATCAGATGCACACATGCTTCACATTGTAGAGCATGATGTACAAGGATTACTTGGTAATGTCCACTGTTTTCTCATTTTCTCTTAAGGAAAAAAAAAAAAAAAAAGGAGCAGGGGGATGTATGCCTTCTATTTAGATTCACAAAAAGATAAGCAGTTATTCCATTACAGAAGGAGAAATACAGATACTGTCCCTATGTCACCATCTCCAGATTACGCTAACAGCACTCCAGCTCCTAACTCCTTACAGTAACAAGGAAATAGGTGTTAACTTATTCTCTTCAATTGTGTAGAGGAGAAAAGATGCAGAACAAACTAGCTGATTAGCTCCTCAAAACCTGTGAGCTCCTACACAAGGAGATGCCAGCCTCCACCTGCCTGGATGGCCTTGACATAGCTTGCCTTTGGTTTCTGGGTGAAACATTTCCCTAGTGCTCATTTTAGCAGTTTTCCAGTCAGGTCCGAGTAATGATTTATTGACATTGATCATGTTAGACAATTCTTAACTTCTGGCAAATCAGAGTATCAACAGAGGGATTTAGAAAAATTTACTGTTAAGAGAAGGGGCCACTGTAGATCTTAATGCTAACTAATCATATTTTGTAAACTTGAAAAGGTGCCATAATCTCAGCTCATTCTTCAGATGATGAGAGAGAAGTGTCCCAAATTGATACTCTGAATATTTGTAGATTGAATCAGCCAGCTGTTTTACCATTAACTTATTGCTAAGTTCTTTCCTGATGGTTTTAATTGAAGACAAACTGTGCACATTTCACACCATTTTGCAGTACTCAGTACTATTAAAGACTCAGTTCAACTCACACAGAAATATTGTTTGAGAGCTGTACTTGGAGCTCTTATTAATTTCTAAGTCACAAATTTAGGTGTGAATGTCTAGAAAAAATACTAACCTGATCAATTTTCTTTTCAAATCCCAGCCATATACTCCTCCATTTCCTTTATACCTTGTTCCAGATACAATATCAAAATTGCCTTCTTTCTGCTTTCTGTTAGGAATAGGTTTTTATCAGAGGAGCGGGAAGAACATTTGCATGAAGTTAGTATTTCAAAATAAAAACAGTCACTCAGTATAAAACATACTTAGAAACTTTTAAACAAATAGGGAACACAGCAAAACAACAGTTATGACCATTATGCATTTAAAAAAAGAGTTCTTTATTACAGAACAATTAGCTATCTCAAAGTATGTAACAATTTCAAAGACTAGCTTATAAATACAGACATACCTATGCATTTTCAAAGCTAGGATAGTCTTCAGATTTTAAGATCTGATCTAAATATTTAAATTACACAACCCCACAGTAAGGAGAAAAAACAGATCTGGAACTATCCCTAGCACACAGCATGCCTAACTGTAACACTTTCAGCCTCTGGTACTACTTAGCAAGAAAGTTGACAAGTATTTAACTACCCTGAGTCTGTTTACTGTTTCTCATGAGTTGAAGTGTTACAGGCAGAGGAAAGTAAGAGGTAAACAGAAGGAGGGAAGTATTAGACAAGTAAGTGTGAACTTGGTCCTCTGGTCAATATTCCTGCACTCACACAAGGAGATCAGCGGCATTAGATGATTCTTTTCATATATATGTATGCATAAATGCAGTTTCCTAAGCTTAACAACCATTACAAGGAAGAAAAGTGATGCACCACACGTTCTCTGTTAGTTTAAACTTCGGAATTTTTAGTCCAGTGGGAAACTTTTTCCTGGATATTTTGGAACAAACCTAGTGATGTCAATCACTTGTATTGGAGGTGTTGCTCTGACCAGTTCTTACTACAGTTAGATAGCTTTCAAATCTTACTACAAAACAGTAAGCATCTACATGTTTAAACTAGAAGTAGCACCCACCTGATGAACTCCGGAATAAATTTCGGCTGAAATAGAAAGAAAACAGATAAGAGAAAGGAGTTCAGGGGGAGAAATAAGGGAAAATTTTATTATAATAGATTAAAAAGCCTACATGTAAAATACAACTTACATGGTGAGATAGGTCAGCATCCATAATAACAATAAAATTCCCAGTGGCGTGCTTCATTCCATGGATATAAGCAGTGCCTGATGAAAATGGTACAGAAAGAATTTCCTTCTGTATTTTAGCATATGCAATCTTCTAGCCACAGCTTTCTCTTTTTTAAAATTGTTAAGTTTCACCAGAAAATGATAACTAAATACTGCTAAAATGATATGCTGACAGTCAAATGTTAAAGCTGGATTTTTTCCCCATCACTTCAGCACTAGATTTTCTAAATGTTGGCCTTGTCACACCTTGCACTGGCAATGCATAGAGAAACAAGACTTGATAGGTGGGCTGCTACCTGAAACGACGTATTCAGAAGCACCACTAGCACTACATATTTATTTACTTACTATAAACTAGAATTAACAAGGACTTACCAAGGCCCAACTTCTTTGGTCTGGGTCTTAGAAGCTGTAAGATACACAAAAATATATCATCTATTAATTGAAGTACACATTTTAATTACCTTTGTGACACCTTTGAATTCTATATTTTTAGGTGTAAAAAAATACTTGAGAAACTTGTTTTCCTTCTTAGAAATCTAGTTGGTACATAAAAATAAACTAAGCAGGGAAAATACAGGAAAAGCAAACTATTACATGAAACAGGTCATGCCATATTTAGAAATAAACTCCTTACTTTCATTCTCATTTCATCCTATTAAAATAAATTTGAAAGTATCATTCCTGCAATTAAAGGATTCCCTCAAGTTGCACCACCAGGCGTACAGTTAAGAACCCAAACAAAGGCCTTCTGAACACCACTACTTTAAAGGAATTGCTAAGCACCGGAGGAGCGGACAGCCGCACACTGTCGGGGGCTGCCGGTGCTTCCCAGGGAAGGAAAGACAAGAAGCGCGACTCACGATTTTATCCGACCCGTAGATCGCCTCCAGCTGCTCGGCAACCTGCTGCGTCCCGTCCGGGCTGCCATCATCTATGACGATAATCTCGAAGTCCGTCCCACTGAAACCAGAAACACTTCGTAAGCGGACTCACAGAGAACCCGATTTCCTCCCCTCCGCCGTTCCGCACGGTGTGAAACAGAATACGAAGAGATTTGCAGACAGCGGCCTACGCTACGGTCCGTACCGCAGCTGCGACGCCGTGCTCGCAGAAGCCGACCAGCCCGGCCGTACCTCTCACGGAACGTGCGCACCAGCAGCCACACGACGAGCGGCAGGTTCTCGCGCTCATTGTAGGTGGGCAGCAGCACCGAGAACTTATTGCCGCTGCGCGCCGCCATGTCACAGCTCAGCTCCTCCCGGCACCGCGCAGCCAATCAGCGCTCGCGGCGGGGCCGGAAGTCGCCGGCCGGAGGCGGAAACTGGGTTCGCCCGCTCTTCGCCTTAGACATGGCTGGCGGCGCGGAGGCGGTGTGGTTGAGCGTTGAGATCGAGCAGCGGGAGCGAGAGCTGCGTGACTTGCGGGAGCAGTTAGCTGCCGTCCTGGCGGGGGAGCGCGATGGAGCCACCGAGCGGGGTGCCGGTGCTGCTGACGCCGCCTTCCCCGCTGAGCTCCCCCCGCTGCCCACCCGGGCCGCGCTGCTTCCCGCCGATATCCTGCGGTACAGCCGGCAGCTGGTGCTGCCTGAGCTGGGCGTGCGGGGGCAGCTGCTGCTGGCCCGCTCGTCCGTGCTCGTGGTGGGCTGCGGCGGCCTGGGTTGCCCCCTCGCCCAGTACCTGGCCGCGGCCGGCGTGGGCCGCCTAGGACTGGTGGATCACGACGTGGTGGAGACGAGCAACTTGCACCGGCAGGTGCTGCACGGGGAGGCCCGCCGGGGGTTCCCCAAGGCCGCGTCTGCCGCGGCGGCCTTGCGGCAGCTCAACTCCACGGTGCAGTACGTGCCCTACTGCGGGGCTTTGAGCCAGCGCAGCGCCTTGCAACTGGTGCGGCAGTACGACGTGGTGGCCGACTGCTCCGACAACGTGCCCACCAGGTACTTGGTGAACGATGCCTGCGTCCTGGCTGGGAAACCCCTGGTGTCTGGCAGTGCTCTCCGGCTGGAGGGGCAGCTGGTCGTGTACAACTACCAGGGAGGGCCCTGCTATCGCTGCCTTTTTCCCAAGCCACCTCCGCCAGAGACAGTGACTAACTGTGCGGATGGGGGAGTGCTGGGTGTCGTGCCGGGCATCGTGGGATGTATTCAGGCCTTGGAAGTGTTGAAGATCATTTCGGGGATGGGATCCTCCTTCAATCAGTTCATGCTGATGTTTGATGCCCAGGAAGGGCGGTTTCGCAACATCAAGTTAAGACCAAAGAGATCAGACTGTGCTGTTTGTGGTGACAATCCATCTGTCACTTGCCTTCAGGATTATGAGGCATTTTGTGGCTCTTCTGCAACAGACAAGTGTAGAACTTTACATCTGTTGTCCAGTAAAGACAGGATATCTGTTGAGGAATACAAAAAACTGTTGGATGAGCAAATTCCTCATGTATTGCTAGATGTTCGCCCGCAGGTTGAAGTGGATATCTGTCGCCTGGAACATGCTGTCCACATTCCTTTGAGTAAGTTAGAAGAAAAAGATGAAGAATATCTGGAATACTTAGAGAAAAGAATTTGTGAAGAAAAGCAGAGAACTGATGGCCAAACATCTTTTCCTGTGTATGTTGTTTGCAAATTAGGAAATGACTCCCAGAAGGCTGTAAGAATTCTGCAGGAGTTACCTGTCAAAGGATTTGGTCCTCTGTCAGCTAAAGATATTAAAGGGGGGCTCATGTCTTGGGCCAGTAGAATTGACCCAACATTTCCTCAGTACTAAAAATTTAAATGTTAAAAAAAAAAAAGAATATTAACAATAAATTCTCTAAAATTTAATTTTCTTTGTGCAACGTCTGTATCACGTGAGTCAAATGAGATATAAATACTACGCTCTTTTTAATAGTATATTTTTAAGTTTATGTATTTTTATAGAGGATTTTTTTTTAATGTAAAAATCTGAAACTATTCATGGAAATTGGAAGAAATAAATTTTTTTGTTCTTATTTAAAGTGAATACTTGGAATGATTGCTTAATTGTGCCTGTGATAATTGATTGTTTTTAACGACTAATGCATTATTTTGTTATAAAGAGCTATGTACGTCTAAGTAGTTCTCATAGATAAACTGAATGAATAAGAAATAGTTTCACAACAGGGAGCTGCCACAGTCCTCATCAGGTATGCATAGCAATTATACTAATACAGATGTAGGTTCTGTTTTCATTTCTGAGGTGAAAAAGAATACTAACATATAATTAATAGTCAAAAAAGCATGTTTTAACAAAATAAGTTGTGGAACATCCGTATCACCTACTTTACAAAGTGAACGTATCCATCTTTTCACTGATGCTTTTGAGGACAGGATGAAGACTGGTTCTAAATGTGTGCTGCTTCCAGTAGATAGTAATCATGTTTATAGTCTTTTCCTGATTACATTCTTAGGGATGGATTTACACAAACTGTGAAAGAAAAAAGAGCTGACAATAAAGCCTGCTTTTTGGTGTGACTTTGTTGCTGTCCGCCCATCTGTGTGGGCTTGCTGAAGCACTATGCAAATTTTACTGTCTTCAAGGGGTGCTGGACTCTTGGGAGATTATGTGAAAAATCAAGAGTGAGAATCATTATTAAGCTCAAATTAATCTTATTGGAAGCTTACCTTTCGCTCTGGCTTGATTTATTTGTTGAACTCTTCTCAAACACAGCAAACACGTGGTGATTTCTCTTTGCACCAGGAAGTGTCATAGCATGTCTTCAGAAGTTTGAAGAGAAGCAATAAAACTCTCATTTTGTGTTGCTGCCAACACACTGTCTAAATATTGATGCATGTTGTCATCATGAATAAAAATGAGCCGCTTTATTCAGGGAGCTTACAGTGCAGCTGGTCTGATGTCTTACCAGAAGGGGTCAGGGCAGCCAGCGGAGTGTCTTTTTATCTCCCAGTCTTGATGTTGTGAGGCTTCTTTTTGCTTCTTTGATCATATTCTCTTTTAAAGTGGCTTACAGGATTTTGGCACAGGAACTGCAGGAAACAGCTTCCTGTTGGAGGTTTAGAATAATAGACAGTGGCTGCAGCATTTGTTCTTGATTACTATGTTTGAATGTTTTCCACATGTAGGTCTGCAGGATAGCTTCAGGATTCAGGAATAAACTTAAATACATAAACTTGTTTTCTCTTGAAATGTGGTTACTTTAAGGCACAGCAAATCAATCTGGTCTAGCCTTCATATAAGTCTAAAATGTATTTAATGCAAAGCATTAATGTGCCTTGATAAACTAAAATCTTTCTTATTTTCTTGGCAGGAAACTTGTCTCAAAACTCCAACAAATTCAACACACCTAATATTGAAATGTGTTATTTCAAACAAAAATTAATGGGACTGTTTGGTAGACAAATCTGTAAGGGATGTGTCCAAAACAAGTTTTTAAAATTCAAGTACTGGAATTTTAGCTGTGTGAGCATCTTCATTATTATCCCATTTGTAAGCATGATTTTGGGTCAAAATCTAACTTCAGAACAAAATGTGCACTGGAAGCTTGAAATACTGCAAGCTCGAGTTTTTATATATATATATTTAATATGAAAGCTCTGTGCTGTGCTTCATAAAATTATACCAGAAAAATGAATTCTTAAGGATGTTTGCTAGGTGGCACTGCGAGTTTGTAAACCAAACCATTCCTTAGGCCATAACAGATGCAATTCTACCATAGCAAGAGCTGAGGTGCATATATAAATGTACAGTTCTTTTGAAAACAGACCAGGGAAATAGAATGGCATGAAGCAGGGTAATCAAATCGTACTTACGATATTCCAAGAAAAAAATAACAGCAGTGATCTTTCTGAGGTGCATTTCGAAAGCATCATTTATTTCATAGACTTCACCTGAGCTTTCCACGTACCGCATCCAAATCCCCACTAAACAAAGTAGATTCCTCTGGAAAAAAAACTGAGCTTGTGGACCTGATGTGTCAGGACAAGGCTGTGCAAACACCTGTGCCTAGGGCTCAGAAACATTCCTGTGGTAATGAAACTGGATTGTGAACCTTAGCGTTCCATACAGTGCTGCAGGGACAGATTTTTTGATGCCTGTCTTTAGTGTTTAAAATAAAAAGAAAAATCAACAAAAAATAAAAGCAATACAAATTAAAAAATAAACCCTACAGGCATATTTAGTGCAAATGTGTGAACCTACTAATAGCAAACTGGCATTGTCTGCAGAAATTTCAGATAACAAAAGCAGCAACTGTTGCTGCTTGTAGCTCTCTGAAAGTGCAGTAGCAGAAGTGATGGAACAAGTACTGTGAGATACTTGCACTGCTGGTATTTTGTGCAGGTGGCAAAATTGTAGTGAAGAGCAAAAAACAACTTCCATCCAAAATGGCACCTGTTGTGAATGTCATCAAAAAAGGAAAGTAATAAAAATTATCTACTGCAATAAAGCTAGTCTACTGCAATGCAAGTTTTCCAGTCAGAAATACACCCATTTTGTGCCAGGTGCAGGTATCTACTGAAAGCTACAGTCCAGCCACAGCTGTGGCCAGAAAGAAGACATGTTCTGCTGAGGTACAGGAGTGCAGGCCATGATGCGCACGGCTTCAGCTCTTCCCTGCCTTTCTGCTGCCCATGCATGAGCACTGCTCTCCTCAGGAGCAGCTCAGTTTGAGACTATGAGACCCAGAGCTCCAATTCTCCGTGTCAAGAAGCAAGAACAACTTGTTTGTTGTTGACTCCTCTGAGAGTATGGAAGTTTGCCTTTTCTTTAACCTTCTGGCAAGAGCTTTTCACTGTCTGTTCCTGCTCGAGGAGAAAACACGGAGGGGCTTTTGCTGTCTGTGAGTGGAAGGGATGCTGGGCTGCCCGCGTGGCGGCAAACAGCAGCCCTGCTTTGGGGTGGCCCAGAAGAGTGTGTTGACTGCAGCTCTTGCTGTGGAAGCCTTCATCTCTTCCTCCAGTGGGTGTTCTGTGGCTGCTCCGGCCGATCCCCTCCTGTGCCAAGAGCTGGTCTTCGTGCAGGTGCCCGTGCTGTTGCTAAGAGACCAAAGCTCAACTCACAAAGAAAGCTTATTTCCAAATACAAAATGGCTCTTCTTGTAGATCTGGCTGGGAAATGAGGTCTCATGCAAACGGGCATTCACCTGCTCATGAGCAGTGAAAGGCAGCTCTTGTTTTAAGTGGTGGACTGCTAATTTAACGACATAAATGTCTGAAATTTAGGAAGGACAAACTTGTAACTTTGTAAATGTGCTCTGATGCATGCACAGACGCAGAGCACGTGGCACAGTCCCATTCCAGATGCTTTGTGACAGAACCATAGTTTTTAGGTAGAACTTACAGAAATCATTTCCAAGGTATGCGTATTTCAAGCCCATTTGGTGAAACTGCTCTTGGTTCATGTTTGTTACTGCACCTTTGGGTGGTAACAGGCATACAGGCTGAAACTTGTCAGAGCAATCGATAGGTGCATTTTTATCATTAATTGGTTAAAATTGAATGTTTTGAGCCTGCTCTGTGCTTCAGATGAGAGCACCAATGGCTTTTTTGACGCTCAGAACTCTGGTGTTCGCTTTGAGTTGCTTTGCTGCAGTGCTGATGCACTCAATATATGAATTTTGACACTTTGCTTTTGAAACAAAGTTTCAAACATAACTTTTCTCCTTTGCTTTCTGCCCGAAGTTCTGCTGTCTTCTCATCTCCTGCCCTGATTAGTGTTAATTTCCTTCTCCATTAATGTTTTTAGTACTGTACTGCAGTCCACCCAAAGCACCGTTATGAAATGGAGTTTCTTGTAATTATTTCTCAGATGCAGTTGCCTCAATCAGTTCTTTAGTTTTCACAGTGACAAGCTTCAGCTTCATATTCTAACCTTAGTAAGACTTTCAAAACACCGACCATTTTGTAGATTCCCACCACATTTCCTTATTTCCTTTCCGCGCACTGTGGCTAAAAGTACTGACAGCACCGAAGTACAATGCTTTTAAGAAAAAAGCCCACAGCACTGTTCTATTAATACATGAGAATGACTAAGAATAATGGACGTGGTCTCAGGTTACAGACATTGATGGAGATTGCCTTATGATTACACCATGGTGCTGTTGTGTGCTGAATATTGCAGAGACAGATAAAATGCCAGAGGGAGAAGTTTTGTGACACCACAGCACTGCAGAGACCAAGCAGTCTTCCTTTTAGTCTTCCTTTTGCTAATCTCAGATACCACTAATGGCTGTGATTGATACTGTTCGTCTCAGGGCTCTGCAGGCTTTGCTCTAAAGCAGGGCTGTGCCTGTGCTGGGTATTTTGGGTGAAGATCGAAGCTTTCTGCGCGTGGAGCTTTCCTGTGGGTGAGGCTGCGCCTCGCGCTGTTGGGGAAACCGGTGCTTTCTGATCAGAGGTGCTGCTCTGGAGTCGTCTGTGTGACACGGCTATTTTAAGATTTATTTACCATGGATCAAGAACAGAAAGAGGCTGATAGCCTTTCTGCACACCTTTGCTGACATTACAAAGGGTTTTGTTCTAGCAAACAGTCACTCACAGCAACAGATTCCTCTCCACTGGGCACCTTTCCTGTTACTATCGCTCCGTATGATACACAGTTGCTGTGATGCCTGCAGGGTACCTCCATCTGGGAAGGTAAGACAGGCACTCGCGAGCTGTACTGTAAGCAATTACGTTACAGACAAACCGTTCTTATTTGTTGTGGCTGCATCCCTCCTGTTCTTCATGCCTACCTGTTTTTCCTTTCCTGTTCTTTCTCTCTGCAGTGAGCTCTGGGGGTATATAAGTAAGGGAGGGTGACAAAGATTCTTGAGCCATAAACAGCACTACTAACACAGTTTCCCACCAAATCATGTTCTGAAATTATATGTGGAGGTGTAGATTTGCCTACACACAACTAATAGGCAGTGCACTATGTGCCCGTGCACACTGCTACAATGAACAGGGTAACACGGTTGCATCCATGGAAGCTCCAGCACTGTCCTTTCTTTTAGACTTTTTGTGGACTTTTGGAAATAGATTTTTAAAACTTTTTTTTAGAGCCCTAGACAACCAAATAGTCCTGTTTGGCCCTTTAGTTTAGAGTCTGAACCTGGCAAGGTCGCTAGTATTTGGATATTGGACTGGGGATTAGCACCTTGGTGCTGTTTTGTTTGTTTACAAGCACAACTGTGGAACTCCTTCTCTTCCAAAATGTTTCATTAGAAGTTTCATTAGACCCCAGGGAACCTTTCTGAGGAGAAAAGTCACCCCACCAAAGGAGTGTCTCAGTGGGTCACCCACATCTTCCAAGTGCTTCCAAGGAAGGGTGGATGTGAGCTCACAGCTGGCACTGGGAGCACAGGACCCTGCAAGTGTGGCCTTACATGACCCTGTGTGAAATGGAGCTACAAATTTACATCCTAATGACAACATTTGGGATCTACAGGCCTGAATTTTATCTACAGCAACTTTTCCCAGCTCTGTAGATGGCCAGAAAGATGTGAGTGCTCTTCTCATTGATCACCTCTTATCTGCTGTATTAAATCCTGTGCCCGCCCACAGGCTGATGCTCGGTGGCAGTTCTTTTCTCTTTTGTGCATAACACAGCAATGGCATTTTTAACAAACACTTTTTAAGTTTGAGAAATATGGGTCGATCCTCCGACAGCAAAAAAACCCAGCAATGTCTCAGTTTGTGTCGGGTAAGATGCAGTGCAAATATTTTTAACATCTTTCTAACGGATCCCCGGCACTCAGCCTGAGCTGCCAGGAGCGGCCCGAAGGTGGCAATGTCGGATCCTCGAACGGCCCTCGCTGCGGTCCGCATCGTCGGAAACGCTTCTCGGAACCGAGTGCTGACACGCGGGTGGGAGTTACAGTTCCTCGGGAATCTGGAGAGCTGACCGATGCATCTGTATGCCTTTTGAGTCCTAAAACTTTTAGTGTTAGAAATCCAATCATACTTAAAGACGGCAAATAATGGTACATTTTTGTCGACAGGGAAGACTTTGTCTTTGCATACAAGAGCTACGCAAAAATGCTTCGTGGTCTCGTGCCCGAAGTGCTTTTGCTGTGGGCAGGGTTTCTGCTGTCAGAGGAGAAGCAAAGAGCCAGCGGGAAAAAAATCCTCCTACAGGTTTTCACTGATCACCTCAAGAGGAATGTTTGATTGATGCGACTTCAGAGCGTACCAAAGCCTATATCCTGGAGTGAAGATGCGAACTATTGATGCTGATGCTTCTTTTCTGTTCTTATCAAATCATGTTCGTTTTCATCCTGTGATACCCAAACTGAATTTGTGGACCCTATCTTTGCCTAACAAACAGATAACTTTCCCCAGTTATTGTGCCATACGATGCTTTCCTGTCTTAATTCTCCCCACTCAGATTATCCATGGAAGCATTCCTCTCAAAAATTAAATACAATTCTAATTATATAGGGTTGCAGATGATTTTCTTCATTTCCCAAAATGTGCTTCTAATTCTGAGTGAGACTGAGTCATCTTTTCCTTGGCTGACCTGAGAACTGCTATCACTATAAAAGTCCTGAAGAATAATGCTCGGTTTCTTTGTGCTGTGAAGTGCATCACTAATGCTAATGAGCAGCACTGCTTCCATTTATCATCCAGCAACTCTGTGTCAAAACTTTGTATGCAATTACCTGTGGAAACTTACGGTAGCCCACGCCACTTAGTTCCTGTGGGAGGCACAACACGTAGATGGCAGCACCGTACAGACCAGAAACACATTACTATCCTTGCTGACCGTGGTGGGATGATGGGGAGCTGTAAAACCTCTCTCTAATTTTGGAAACAAACAGCCTTGTTGTTTTTTTTGAACTCTAACCACCAGATGATGTCTGGAAAGTGCTTTTTTTCCTGGTCAGTACCTTTGGCAGCCTAATCATTGTAGTTTAAAGCCTTGTTTGTGGACTGCACAATGTAAGCAGGAAAGAACATTATGAACATAACAAAGATGGCTACAAAACCACAGATATTCAGAAGGATGCCTGATCAAGGAGCACCTGAAACCTCAGTTTGGCAGTGCTGCCATGTCTGTGTGCCCCAGCTGACTTCGGAGTTGCACAAGGCTGTTCGACTCTTGTCACAAGGGCTACAGGAATAATGAATGAATATTTATAAAGTGCAAATTTGCTCTAATTACCCTACCTGGTCTGCTGTGTTCCCAGTTATGGCAGAAGTTTATTTCTGTTTATTTCTGGATTAGTTCCCACAGGCAAAGAGAAAGTAGAAGCTCCATTGGGCAGAGCAGAAGCAACCTCTGATACTACAGACCTGCTCTTTCTTTGCTGTGCCTTTGGCAGAACTAATAGCAGCCATGATACCTTCAGTGATTTCTAGGGAGTATTTCAGAAGATATGAGATGCTAGAACATGAGAAAGAAAAACAATAAGCAAAAAGGGAGGAAGCTCTGATTTTATTGTTAATAATTATTAAGCCAAACTGACCATTTTAAGTTTGTCGGTGCAGTGCAGGCAATGATCTCCTTCATTTGTGGGGTGTGAATTTATCTTTATTTGAGGTGTGTGCTTTTACACAGTCCTGCTGACTGATCCCAAACGAGGAACGCTGTCCTGAGGACTTACACTCTAATGTCACGAGATGAGACAGAACGCACACAGAGCTAAGTGCCTCACTGGAGTGGCACTTGGGATCTGAACTGATCTCCACTTTCCAGTCCTTTAAATAATCATTTCTATGTTAGCAACACTGAGATCATTAGAAATACTGAATTTGACTTATTAAAATATCACAGAGGAAGTGGTAAGTGAGTGGGTAAATCTCGAGTTAAGCATTTTTCTGGGCTAGTAATAGAACCTTTGGAGTGTATTTTTGTTGTTGGGAGTGATGCTCATCCCCTGTTGTGAAATCTAGCCCATGCCTTCAGTTCTGCCTGCTTTCTGCAGGTTGCAGTCCTGCTCTCTAGATGGCCCAGGGGATGCTACCGTTCCACCAGTTCAGAAGGCATTGCACTCTGGGCTTTATTTCTGTATTTTTGGTACACTTCTCATCTTTTGGATAAATAAATACTAAATTCCTGTTAAATCTTGCACAAGGAAGAAATAGCAACTGTTAACACAAAGAAAATTGGGATATATACTACTGAATGATGCATGAGCAGAGACTACAAGACTCCCAGTTTTCAGAGTCAGATTTGTCACTTTTTCATTTAATTTCCGATTAAACACAGTCAGTTACATCTGTAGGACTGTGGGTATCCAGTCCAGTTTTCAGTCTGTTGTGGATCTAAGGGAAGAATGTGAAGTCTTACAGCTTTCTTGCAAGAAGGGTCTGCTCCTTTCCTCTTGCTTTAACTTACAAGTCTTTTTTTCTTAACTAAGCCAAAAGGAAAAAAAGTCAGTAACTGTGGGGAACAGAACTATTGTAGGGAAGAACTGCCTATTTTAGGCACGAACTGCCAAGAACCGCTCTGCTCGCCACTGACACTGGTTCACACTGCTCCTGGACAGCCCAAGGTGACCTCTTTGACCAGGCTCTGTGTACTACTCCTTGTTCCCTGATAGCCACGTGTCAAGAACGAGGTGTGGGAAGGATAAGTAATACAGAGTTGGTGCTGGTGGGCATTGGCGGTTCTCTGCATTTGAAGGATGCAGCTCCAGTTCATCTGACCTAACACTGACCTTCAAATGAGACACCTGAATTAGGAACCTGCCTCATTCTAAAAAAAATTATTTAAAAAATAAAAATTGGGAAGATTTCAAATCTGCCAATGGTGATCTAGGGCTTCAGGCAATGAGGCCATGACTTCAGGCACTTTGGGAAGGGCCTAACACAAATTTTGGCTCAGTCTGTCTACAGTGCGAAGGAGGAAAACTGAAGGGTGAGCTTTTGTCCACTAAGAGACTCCCACGAACTCTGGTTACAGTCGCACAGAGAGCTGCAGCGCTAAGAATGAGAACCTTCTGCAGCAAAACTTGTTTCGCTTTTGTATCAGCCATTTGTGCACAGTTAAGTTCTACCCAAACAAGTCATGAATGTATACAGCACGCTGCTTTTCCTTCCCAGACGTGTATCTTGATAACATGCAAACTCTTGATTCAGTTCTGCATAACTGTTGTTGCTTAATCAGACTTGCTAAAGCCTATGACTCTTCAATGACACCACTAAGACCACTGAGTATGGAAGTCAGTTCTGAATTGCAGTGAAATAATAAAAAGGAGCAAATGGAGACAAGTCCCACGTATCTACTAACGGGAAGTTTCCCTAAACCCCCACCTGTCACAGAAGTGCAATGCTCCAAAGCACTGTAGCAGAAATGCTGAGTCACGGCCTGAAGCAGCACCTGGTGGGAAGGCAGGGCCAGCCCAGGGAGCTTGGCTGCATGCAATGTACTGAGTGATGGAAGGACTGGAGCCAGGATCCACCCCTCATCAGCCCTCATTTAAGGGTTGCCCAGCTTTTTCTATACTCAGGTGATTTTATTTCCTAATAAATGCTTTAAATTTTCTGAAGCCAGTGTGCTTTACCTGGTGATGCTCGTTGCCCAAACCCTCCCTCGGCTGCTGCTCACTTCTCACCTCCTGCAGGTGGTGGTGCCTGCCTATAGCACTTGTGACACTCCTTCCACTCCTTAAGAAGCACGTGGAAAGGAAAGGAAAGGAGAGCCTAACAATTTATTACTTGAAATTAATACAGCTATTGCTGTTGAATTTGTACTGTCTGTACTTCTGCAGTATACGCAGGTTAATACAAATAGCAATGCAAGCCGATCTCTATTGGAGACATGCACCACTCTGTCAGTGGGAATTCTAACGTTCTTTTGACTTCATAAAAGCACGAAGTGTTTTTATTGGAACTTTCTTGTTGACTGCACATGCTGTTAAAATGCAAAAGAGGAGTGATAGCTGACTTGGTAGCTGTCAGCTGTGTCACTGGAAACAGTCAGCTTTTGAATCGATCCATAATTTTCACGAATTTGACTAAAATCTCAGATAATGTACTCTAAAGAGTCATAATCACCTTAAATGTTCCGCCTTCACAGTAAAAGCCAGAACGCAGCATGTGGGTTTCATACTAATGTTGTGCTCTTAAGACGTGTATCTGGATTTATTTAGCATATGGACTACAGCATGCGTTACCTTGTGTAAAACAGAAGCAAGTTTGTTACAGTGATTCATAGTGAGACATGTTGATGCACTTACAAGTGATGTGCTGCCAAGTACAAAATTATAGAAGGGTTCATCCTGCCAGGCTGATTTGTTCCCGGCTCAGGCAGAGCTCCCAGCAGGAGGGATGCTGTCACAGGTTTGCTCTACCAACACCCAGCTTCAGGGCGATCTCTCTTTTTCTGGACAAGGACTTGAGAATCGAGTTATAATTCTGGGATTAAAATAAAGTGACACATGAAATAAATGACCATGAGCTCAATGTAGAGACGCTGAAAAAATGGATGGACTTGTTAGCTAGAAGAAAAGGGAAATAAGCTTAGGTTTTATTTGATGAGTCTCGATTTCTCCCTTCTCACTTCCAAACGTACAGCTCGGCCTGTCACACACAGTCTGAGATAGGCAACTGTTGCTCACAGGACCAGTCTAATTACCACTTCTTTCTGTAATGAATGCTGACACAAAAGGAGAAGGATATACAGCACTTGTATTGTAGCCAATGCTACAGATGATCAAACATTTTTGAAATTAAGAGTATTTTGGATGGAAAATGTGTCCCTTTTTTGTCACGATGTTCCTGTTTTTTATCCAACTCTAATTAAAGCTGAACAAGAGTGAAAAGCTGGTTATGTTCTTAGCTCTGGCACATAATTAATTGCCAAGAGTTTATGCTGGGTGTGTTAGCTCTCTGTAGGAATGCTCCATAGGCACATTTTTCTACAGCAGCAGATTTTTAGAGCCCTAATTATTTGTAAAGTGCACTTTTTAAAGTTTGGGAATTATTCCTTAAAAATAAGTGTAGCAAAACACCTTCAAATTTTATTTAAGATACTTGAAAAAAAAAACAGTGTAAGGAGTGCTTGACCAACCAGCTTGGGCTGAGGAACAAATTCTATGTTTTTTGGCTCTCATCAAATACAGCAAACCATCATACATGCTGGCACTCCCATCAACCAAGCCAGTAAGCAATGGGCTTCTGCAAACTGGCATAGAGAAGCATTAGTAAATGTGATGGGAACTTTCAAATCTCCCTACCTCCTAACAGTTAATGGGGGGGAAAAAAAGTGTAATTCATGAGTTTATGTCTTCTTTAGGTCTGAGCACACACGAAGTCAAACGTGGATTTCATACCTTTTTTTTTTTAAGTTCTGGAGTTCATCTCCTGCGTTGTTCTGCAAACCAGTCTCATTCCCTCCACAACAAAGGGGAGGCCTGGCACTTCTCTGCACAGGGGCAGGTGCCAAACCTGAGCTCCTCCCTGACCCAGGTACTGCCCCAGTTGTCAGTGGGGAACCTGTGTGGAGAAATATCATACAGTTGTCCTTTAGGGCCTTAACTGCATTTCCATAGCCTATTCAAAGTTTTCTCCATTACTATGATGTCTTTAATGCTGGTAAAGGTATAGTTAATCAACTCTTAAGTCCCTCAGGATTGAGGACAGGAAAGGATAAAGCTGTCAGCACCCCCCGCTCCATGACTCAAATGATATTTTCTTCTTTTTTTTGTCATCAATGGCAACTTCCCACGACCACATATTTTCTGCTCCCTCTAAAGAACCCAATGCTGAATGTGAATGGGTAGCTGCAATATTGATTCGACAAGCAACGGTAGGGTGTTCCCTGGAAACAGGCCTCCCTTAATTCTGTTTCATATCTGAGGTAAAGTAAAAACATGGAAACAGATGGTAGGGAACGACTGGCATCTTACCATGCATATTTCATTTCATTTGCAGCTAGTGTCCCCTTGATAATATTAAACGCTACAGAACTCAAAAGACTGTTCCTTGGAATCCTGCATTCAATGACACAGGATCAATACTGTAACTTCATTTAAATTTTGGAGCTGATGAGCTCTAAGTATCTGCATCTTCAGTGAGGTTATGATACAAACAGCTCGGCTCTTTTTTTGTTCCTGGCATGTTTAGGGCTGACTTACAAAGAAATGTACGGCTGCTGTTGTGAATGACGAATCTGACTTTATGTTCCTTAAGAGCACAGTGGGACAAACCTCTGCGGTTATTTCGATCATGCTCTAAGGCATTTTACTGGGAGAGAATTTAGCCATTAATTTTGTTGTATTTACATTATTTATATACAAGAAAAATGACAGCCTGCTTAATGATTATATACATTGTGATTCAGTTGGAAAAAATGTGCAGTACAAAAGACAAAACATCCTCTTGAGTACAGAATGATACGTTATTTTTGTCAGAGAACTTCTCAACCCTAAAAACCCACTGTGTGATCTCTGCGAAAGCCCTCTCCTGAGCGTAACACTGGGAAGGTTGGGGGGAAGAAACAACATAATTGGAGACTTCTTAAACCACATCAGTTCCTGGTTAACAGCCCCTTTTCCTCCTTTCAAAATGAGGGTAACCTCTGTAAAATGCTTCCAAAGCAAAGTAAAAGATGGAATCTGATATAACAAAACGTTATTGAACATGAGGAAAAACAGTAACTTAAATGTCACTCATTGCCCTGTTGTCAGTAGAGATACTTGGGAACAAAATATCACTCCCTTGTGATGCATTGCTTATCTGAGACTTTGTTTTTAATAAGAACTGTGCCCTCCTGTACATGATTCTTTCCTGTTCCTGCTTCAGCTCAATGTAGGAGCGCGAGAACGTGTGGAAGATGGAAGTGACTGGGAAAGCCATGAGGAGGATGCCGCTCAGGATGCTGCTCAGCGCCACCACTTGGCCGGGAATGCTCCTGGGAACCATATCTCCGTAGCCTACCGTGGTCATGGTGATGACAGCCCACCAGTAGCACGCGGGGATGCTGGTGAACTCCTGTGAGTCCGCCATCTCATTCTCAATGACGTACAGGAGCGGTGCAAACAGTGCGATGGCCACGCAGAGGAAGAGCAGCAGGAGCCCGAACTCCCGGGTGCACCGGCGGGCGGTCAGCCCCAGCGTCTGCAGCCCCAGGGAGTGCCTGGCCAGCCGCATGACGTACAGAATCCTCAAGGCACGGAGTATTCGGAGGACCAGACCGACTTTGTCCAGGTAGATGCTCCCAGAGCTGGGCTTCTTGTAGCCCACCGAAGTGGTGTCTACCAGCAAGGTGATGTAATACGGCAAAATAGCTATTATGTCGATCAGAGTTAACGGCCTCCTCAAAAATGCAAACTTGCTCTTTGCCTGGATGAATCTCAGCAGGAACTCCAGTGAAAACCACGCCACACAGACAGACTCCACAATGAAAATATTGTAGCACATCTGGGAACACTCACCCTGTAGGAAAGAGGAGGAGTTTGTAATCAGCACTCAGATAATAACTATTTTAGTTGGTGCAGTGACAGGAAGAGAGTTTTGTGGGCTTTTTAAAACCCAAAATATTAAAGGAGTTGAAGCTGTTGCTATGGGAAAACACAATGACAAATTGGAACAAGTTAAATGCAAATCTTAGAAAAGAACTACTTATTCCACAGAAGACATTGCTTGGTAATTTCAAGCATCCTAAATAGCAAATGCAAGCTTAACAAGGCATTACAGACAAGAATGTACAGAAAAATGCCCAGGAACAACGTTTTCTTTGGACATAGAACTCGATATGATTGATTCTTTTGCAGGTAATTGAACACAGCCATATATGATTTCAAATATTCTTTGTGTATTTTTTTCCATCCAATAGCAGCTGCAAAATCCCTATTCAAATCAACACCATCAGACTTTGTAGCTGTTCTGCTCCTCCCAGCACATACCATTTTCTAACCTGAAAAGGGAACTTACCTTATCCTCCTCCTCCCTCAGGTCAGGCATGGTGCTGATGGACAAATTCACTGCTGTAATAGTTACAAATAAAACAGACAAACAAGCAAACACCTTCCCAGGGAGGCCAGACTGGGGTCGTTCTACCATGTCCTGCAACTTTTTCATGCACAAGCCAACTTTTGTTTCCTCTACTGTTTCACCTGTTGTTTCATTTTCTATAAGGTCATCCTCCCGTTCATTTATTTCTGTAAACTCCTCCATTTTTTGCAGATACCTCCTCTTACAGCACCAATCCAAGTTGTCTTCCTCAATTCCCCAATAGAGCAGCTCTTCTTGAAAAGACAGCGCACACATCTCACGCAGGAGCCGAAGCTTTCCAACCCTCAAAAAGGTCAGGATTGTCCTGAACGCTCCTGGGTTGCGGTCAAAAAAGAACTCATTGCACGTCACATCGTAATCATCACAGATGTTTAGGATGTCATCAAAATTGTTGCAGAATTTTAGTTGTCCCAAGCGTGTCAATGGGAATTCATCAAGCGTGGTCCACGGGAGCAAATACTTAATGCCCCCCACATTTATGATGATATGATGCTTCCGGTCGTCAGGGTGAAAGCCTTTCAGGAGATCCTCTTCAGGGTGAATTAGCTTGGCTCTTTGGTAGAAGACGCCCTTGAGGCTTTCTGTTTCGGGGAAGAATGCGTGGTTGAAGGAAGCATCTGAAGCACAGCTGAGGGCACTATAGTCATAATCAGAATTTTCTCCAGGTAGAAGAGTCATCTTGGAAGATAACTTCACATCCCTTTGCTATTCGTTGTGTCCTCTGGAATGAAAACCAGATACACGGATTTAGTGGTTGTTTTTGAGTTTGGAACAAACGTAGTGACTGAGGCTCAAAAAACATTTACGATTGATGTAATAGCTGGAAAAAAAACAGCAGGGGCTGAATACAGCCAGAAAAGTTTTCTGCAGAGGCTCTTTTTGTCCAGCCAGGGAGAAATGACTCGCGCAAAGGCCACTCCCTTATCCAGGGGCTCTGCTTGGCATTTTTGTCAAATTAGGGAACTTCCCCTGTCTCACTTGCAGCGATCTCAGTTCCTGCAGGTACAGAGGGAAAACAGGAATAGTTCTTGCATGTGGCGCGTGCAAAAATTATGGAAGTATCAACAAGAACACAGCATTCAAATGTGTCTTGTAGAAAAGAAAATCCTATCTTTTTTTTTTTTGTAACTTAACTATTACAGATAAAAATCCTAATTATTTTTGCATTCATTAAGTATATAGTAAGAATTGAGAGTCAATTTTGCAATAATTAACTAAGTACTTAAAAACAACAGTGTAAGACTAATCTCTAAAAGACCTTACAGAAAAAAATTTGGAAAAAACAGTTCTATTGATGATGACATTTGTATAGAGTTTATGCATATTTAATGCCATGGCAACTCACTTCTTAAAGCCTCACGAAAGATTGTTTGGAAATACAGAGTTTCTGCACAAATATTGGGATGTTACTGCAATTACAATTAGCACCCTGTGCACAGTAATAGGCTGTAATTATACAAAACCCAAACACACTTCTGATGAGTTTGAAAATCAGGTTAAAATTCTGCTCACACAAAAGCAGTGTTAAGCCCAAGGAATGAAGATCACAAGGTTGTAACGGGTATAAATCAGAGATACTGGGAACACTGAACTCTACCTGCCCAACACACTGTGATGTAGCAGCCGGTCTGAGAGCTTTGCACAGAGCTGTGCAGTACCACTCTTGGGTTGCTCATCTCCACAGCCAGCCACAACTCAGTGCAAGGAATTGCTGAACTGCATGTGACTACAGTACGTATTCATTGCGTGGACTGTACAGTGATGAGCAGATATTTGTTACACACACATACTCTGACTTTCTAGCCGCAAGTAACAAATATTACAATTAATTCACTTCAATAGCAGAACAGTTTTGTTCTCCAGGCTGTACTTACCTCCTCTTTGTTTTGCCCTCTGGGGCTGTATATCCCTGCTAGAGCAACTTCCTTAAACACAGAACTGTTCTCAGAAGCTGAGGATCATAACTCACATCAGTGGTGTTACATACCTGTTGCAAAAGAAAAAATCATCAATACACAACAGCAAAATACTTTAAACAGCTGTACCTCAGTTTAAGAGCAACAAGCCTTCCTTGCTGCATGGGGACTTAAAATAATGTTTTCAATAAAATGCTATCCCAGTCGTGCTCCAAAATTTCCCAGGAGATTACTGTAAGTGGAACAGCTCCTTACAAGCTCTTACAAACAGGTGTCCCCAGGTGAGCTCTGGGTGGAGTGATACTGCTTGATGTTTCATGTTTATACTCCTGAGTACAAACAGAGACCATTCATTTACTTACCTCTAAGGCCTGTGGTGGGACTGTGGGAGGACAAAGCCAACGGGACGATGCAAGAAAGGGCACAGTGTGATTCAGACCTCCCGAGAGCTGTGGAACATTTCCTGGCCTGAGGTAAGCAAAGGGGTTGGCTCTGTCACTGCCCCAAAGCGTCTGTAAGTCTATAGCTGGTGATTCCAGAACAGCTCTTTGGAGAGTTACCACGCTCTGTGCAAAAACCTAAACCATGCTTGGCTTCGGTGCCTCCTACCTGTGCTTGTGCTGAGTAGCTCTGCCTTTGCTTCAGAGTTATGGGTCTGGAAATAATCCCCATGGCAGGGAATGGGCAATCCTAAAACTCCTTTGGGAGAGTGCAGAACTGACGAAACCCCACAGGCTGCACTCAAATAATTTTCCCATCAATGGCAGCTTGCATCTAGCCTCAAAAAAAGGCCAAGCAAAGGCCTGCTGACCTGCAAGCCCTGCTTTCTAAACAAACGTTAACATGAACCATAACTATATTAAAAAGTGATACTGTAGGAAATCCTGGCCAATGCTGGGATTATCAGTGAGCATCACAGCATACTGTGGCACTGTGCCCACTGCCCCCTGGAAAAGCTGCAGCACTGTGATCAGCGAACGGATCTGAGAGGAACGGCAGCAGGCTCAGGCAGCACCCGCTGAACAGTGGGAGAAGGGAACAGCTGGCCTGGTAATTACCCTGATGCTGTCCCATCACACGAAGCTCTCCTAATGGCCTAAGAGCTGTTTCCTACCAAAGCACTGCCAGGATCCCATCTGTAGAAGGAATGCCGCCAGGAGTTCAGGCCATAGGTTTGATGCGGGAAAAATGGGACTACCTGACATAGCCTTCTCCTCAAGAGAGACAGCCATCTTGTTTAGGAACAAGGTTTGTTCCCTCTGCCTCAGCTATGTCTACGCAGGGCTTGCCTCAAGAGAATTAAGATTATGATTAATGGAAGACTGTGGGTAAATGAGAGCTAAGTTAACAGGTTTCCCTTCTGTAATACCAGATGATATTGGTTAGCAGCAACTTGTCCTCTGAATCTCAGCCAGGAAAAACGAAGAGGCAGCGCATCTCTGTGAGTGGTTTGATTTCCTACCACATCCATTGTTGACACAATGGGAAGAAATGGGCAGAGAGAGATGTAAATGTTCGTGCATGTCAGTCACACACTGCAACCCTGAGGCATCAACTGTGAAACAACAGAGCAAGGAAAAAATTACTTCTTTCTTTGCTTCCAGCTTCTTGACGTGCATGAGACAATAAACTGGGCTAATTAATCCCCTGTGCAAGGCACTGAATGACTGCTGTTATAGGAGGTGGCTCCTCCTCCTTTCATGACCAGAACTGGAAGCCCCCAGAAGCCACGCAGGCAGCTACAGTATTTGATGCTGCACCTGTGTTATTTATGTGGTTCTTTTACCTCCAAGACACCAAGCTTTATACCTAAGAGAGAAGAAGGAAATAAGAGCCCATATATGGTCTGATTAAAGGGATCACAGAGATAAATAAAGCCACACATTTCTTTGTATGCTTCTTGTCTTCCTTCCGAAGGCACTTCTATGTGATGATGATCAGCGCTCCTTTAAGAAGAGACAGATCTGACACTTGAAAGGGTTGTGGTTTTTTTCTGTTGTTGTTTTCTTTGTGTGTGTTTGTTTTTTTTTTTTTTTTTTTTTTTTGCTTATGAGCTTGAAAAATGCTCAAACTGCCTTATTCATATTCTGCAGGCTGATGACTTTGGGTTAGCTGTAGGAGATACATTGAGAATTAAAGACAACACACTAATATAAGGTCAGAAAAACACATTACCCTATAGTGACAATTTTCCCAACATTAACAATTAAACAAGGAACTTCAAGGTTGTGCTACAATAGTAAAATCTTTAGATAAAACTGCTTTGGTAAAGCAGGGCCCGGAGATACAGCCCTGCCTCCTGAGATAGCATTCCACCTTCTGAATGCTTGGGAGTTTGTGAATCCCAGCTCTTCCTTCCAGCTGCCTCGCCTATCAGACATGCTCCTCCTGGATAAATCACTTCTCTGAGCTTCTTTCCTTCTGCTGTACTTTATTTACAGCTCAGTGGGGCAAGAGCTGACTCTTACCACGTCACACAACCCCAATCACAGTTCTGACTTCCAGAACTGCCCCCAGCAAGGGCTCCTGGTGACTGAAATGGAGCGGGGTGTGTGAATCAAGATGTAACATCTTCTCAAAAATCTCTCTCGCTCAAGATGATATTCTTATCCATTATGTCTGGTGAAAAAATTGGATGATGCCCTCTCTTTCAGCAGAAAGTCAGGAAGGGTGCCAGACTCCTAGACAGCGAGGAAAGAATTATTAAAGATGCTCTTCTGAAGTAAGGAAATAGAAATCATAAGTAACATCCTAGAATTCCACCTCAAGTTCTGTTCTCTCCCTCTCCTGTGTCCTCTGCAGCATTTTGAATTCTGCAGTGCATCTCTGATGTAACCAGAGCTCCTGCAAGGACCTGACACTGCTCCGCGATGCAGACAATTCAAAGTTGTGCCTGGGTGATGGCAAGCATACATAACTCTCCCTCAGACTCTTCGGTCCATTCCAGTGCCTAGGACTTATCTCTACTGCTTTTTACCATTTCTAATTTAGTTTAAAAAAAAGTTTCAGATTTCAGAGCAGAGTGAATACAGTGACTCTGTAAGAAGCAGCTTTGCCGTTCAGTGATCTGGCACTCCGTTTCTTTTCCCTGGTTAAAGCAGGCAATATTTCCAAGCAGTCTTAAACTCAGCTCTCTTCTGGCACACGACTTCCATCCTGTATCACTGTCAGGATGCTCCTCTGAAAACTTCGTGCCACGCTCCTGCAGCTCAGCACAAAGTAACAACAGATCTTCAACTCTGCTAAGTGAGCTGCATCAAAGTAACGCTTACAAGAATCAACATACAGCACAAAATCAGCCTGAAAAGCACAGAATCTGCTGAAGAGATTCTCTTATCTGCATGCTGCTCTTTGCGACCTGGTCCGTGCTCTGATTCAGGGCGTCGTATGACAACCTGCAAATTGAATTAATGCAAATATTTTGCTCAGTGCTTTGTTTGATAAAGCTGAGCCTCATTCTGCTGATAACAATCAGAAGTGAAATAACTTTGCCAGGTGCTTTACAATCCCAGGAAAATGTTCTGGAATACATTACAGGTAATAACCACAGTTCTTCTCTCGCAGAGAAATGGGTTTATGTTTGAGCAATTTTAGAAAGTCACAATGAAAGCTGCCTTTTAAACATCTTTTTTAAAAGTAAAGGATTTGTCATTTATTTACACATATGTGTATTCTGATATTGCAATGAAGAGATCTGTAGCCACGGAGCGATTTTTTTCACACGTTTTCTCTGCTTTCCCCCCCCCTCCCCATATTTCAGTGCAAAAATAATCTGCCAGAAATACATTGTCTATAAAGAACGGTTAATTGCCAACGAACAGAAGTCAGTAAATACATCAATAGAAAAGACATCTCTATCATCTCTATCATTTTAAAAATAACACTATAAACACCTTCAGATCAGTCAGGGAAGAAGGACTCTGAAGCGCAAGCCTCCACGCGCAGCCTCAGGACCCGGCGAGAGGGGCCGAGGGCCGGGAAGGGCTCCCGGAGCACCGCGGAGCGCCCCGACAGCCGGCAGCGGCACCGCGGCACGACGGCCGGGCGCAGCCGCACGGCGCCGGCGCTGCAGGAGCACAGAGAGCCAACGCGCCGTCGGGAAGAGCCGGCCGGGCGCGGGGCGCAGCCCCTCCCGCACGCCGCGCACCTGTTGCTACGCCCGCACCGCTCGCCTCTCCGGGGCCGCGCCGGGACCCCGCGGACCCCCTGCGGGCGGCCCCGGCCGGGCTCTGCCTCCCGAGCGGGAACGACGCCCCGCTTCTCCCCGCGGCTCCCGGAAGAAAAGTTCCCCGCAAACTTGCCTGCAAGTTGCCCGCCGTGCCGCGGACACCGAGCGCGGCCGCCGGCAGCCCCGCGGCGGGTTGCGGCCCCGCGGCATGGGGTCGGGCGGCAGCGCCGGGCCGTGCGTGCCGCGCTGCGCCGCCGTTGCGCGGTGCGGCGGCGGGGGCGGCCGCGTGTGCGGGGCGGGCGGGCCGGCGATCGGGCCGCGGCGGAGACGCCGGGGGGGCCAGGGGGAGGGCGGGCGGCGGCGGCGGAGGGGCTCCGACCTCCGCATGGCGGCGGGCCCGGAGGCGGCCGGGCGGCTTCGCGACGTGCGGAAAGCCCGCGAGGAGGGCGGCGCAAGGCTGCGCGGAGCGCTGCTCGCCCGACTGCCGCTCTTCTGCGGGCCCGGGCTGACCTGACGGCGGGGACGGGGAAGGAGGAGCTCCCGGCGCTTTCCTCCGCGGAAACCGCTTCTCGCCCGATAGCGAGGGGTGCGGGAGCGAGGAGAGCAGCGGCCGGGAGACGGGAGCGGGCAGAGCAGGAGCAGGGAGAGCGGGAACGGGGAGAGCGGGAACGGGGAGACGGGAGCGGCGACGGCAGGCCGGTAGCGGTGCTGCGGACCGGGGGGCTTTGCCTCGCCGTCACCACCAGCGCAGCTGCGGGGCTGCCTGCAGGTGGCATCCGGGGCTGCTGGAGGCATTGGTGAACTTGTGGCGGTCTGCCCGCTCCGTGCGGGTTTTTGTCTTTGCTTCTCTGTCATTAAAGAAGCGTGATGTTAAAAGTGTCCGTCAAAGCATAAATCATAGAATCTCCTTTCCCCCCCCCCCCCGTCCCCCCGCCTATTAGCAACGGCTTTAGGAAAGCGATAATTGCTCTTTGCTCCGGTGGCACCGTTGCAGTGTGCGGTGACGATTAACACACGGACATTGGTCGTCAAAGATTAGGAGAGCATTCCCGTGTCGTCTTTTGAATGAAATTTGTATGACGTCTGGGTAGAAACTACTCTGAGTGGACTGAATCTCTGTTTGAAAGCGTGAATTAAATCTTGGTTCCCGGGTCAAGGAAACAGCAGCATCTTCAGCTCTGCTACAGCCCCGTTTCTGGACAAACCGCTCCCATCCCTCGTGCTGCCAGTCCCGGCGCGCTGCGCTGTCGGCGCTGCTCCTTACCTGCCGGGCAGCGCTCGGAGCGGTGCAGCCGCACTCCGCATCTCCGCACCGGGCGGGGACGGGGACAGCGCTGTCTGTTCCGGAGCGCTGTGCACTTCCACAGGGAGCGGGGGGTCTCGATCCAGCTGAGGTCCTTTGTTGCTATGGCGACGTAAATTGAAAACTTACACTATAGTGATTTATTATTTTTTTTTTTCAAAATTAAATAAGTCTGCTTCAGAATTGTGTGGGCACTCAGAAATAGTCATGCTTACACTCTTCAGCTATAGCTGTCAACAGGAGTTGTGCAGAGAGGGCTGCTGGTGGCTGTGGGCAATGGGCGGCTTCTTCCTCATATTGCCCATGATTTTTATTTGACTTTGGAAAGATTTCCTATGACGGCTCCCAGCCTTTGTCTGCAGAAGGGAAGAAACTGCTGTTATTGACCACAGTGATACATATGAAGAGTTTTGCCTTTGTATAAGTATTCTGTAATAATCTTGTTAATGAAAATCTGCATTTAAAAAGCCTTCATTGGTGATTGCTGTCAGTGAGGAAGGACACAAGCAGGATCTCCCAGGGAACTGTCTGGGAACAGTTTTCCTTGCTGTTTTCCATAATGAGTTGTGTGATGGAGCACAGAGTACTGTTACAACGCTTGCGGCGATTCCAACCATGGAATGCGTGGGCTTAAAAATTGCCCTGATGTTACTGGAGATCCAGTCTGAATCCATCCTGATAAAATTCTAGCAGAAGAAGGCACTAAGAAGGGATATCAGATGTCAAATGAGGACTGCCCCATTGAGTGAAAATAGTGCAGAAGAGTCTTGGGATTACGGCAGGCCTGTGCAGCGCTGCAAAGTAGTTGTGCAGTTCTGAGTGTCAGTGACAGGGGATCGTACGTAATTTTGGTTGTTTTGTGTTATTTCTCTTCTGTTCAGCACCAGTCAGACTTGGCTGAAGCACTCTTTCCAGTTTCAGGCATTACAAAAGCTCTTAAAAAAGATGTGGGCAAACAAGATAGGAGAATAGCAACTGAAACCACAAGAAGTTAGGAAATGTAAGCTGGGAGGAGAGATGGACTTTGGTGTTTGACCTGGAAAAGAAGTAACAATGCAAGAGCATGGCAACGGTCCTCAAATGTACAAACAGCAGTCACAGAGATGGCAGTAGTCAGTTGTTCTGAGACCACCAATAGAGGGGTAAGAAGCAACTTATCAAAAAATGTGATTAGGGACATTACTGGAGGTACGTGAAAAAAAAGCAGATCTAAATGGGACAAAACTGCTGGTGTATGTGAGCTGAACCTGGAGAGGCTGTGAGGGGTGGCTGAGCAGCCAGCAGCACTGCCTGCACCACGGCCGGCTCTGCCTCCCCTGTGCCATTCCCAGCCCCAACTTCTGTGGCTGTGGGCCGTGGGACCATCGGCGCCTCTCTGTTCCCAGAGGGGCACACAGTGTGGCACACAAGGAGAGCTCATTACATCCCTGTTAATGAGTTGCTCCAGACTGTGCTACGTTTGTATCTCCTTAGCATCTGGAGACTGAGGGCAGTTTGTGATACCAGATGTTGAGTGGAGCTGTTCATTCCAAGTGAGCAGTTTTCAAATCTGAATTTGAGTAATAATGAGTGAAAACTGTTATTACTCGGAGGCCAGTGGAAATTGAAGCATCCCGGGACTCGTTTGATACTCACTAAAAATCAGCCCTTCTTTTGAGTGCTGGCAGGTTCAAGGTCAAGAACATCACTGAGAGCCCGACTGTTTGGTATGAGAAACATAAGTCAGCTGTGAGATTACTGCAGCCAGGCATTAGGGCTGCTGTGGCAATGGAGGTCTCGACTCATCAGGCCTCACCTCCATCTTTCCCAAGCATGGAATTCATGTGAAAAACAGAAGTGGTTCATGCCCTTGAAGGTAAAGAGTCCCGTGCTTGTGGTTCTGCAGTGATAAGCTGAGTACCTGCAAACCTGCTGGGGATTCCCAGAGTAAATCTACTGCTTTCTGCCCTTGAGGAATTAGCATTGCTGCAGAGAAAAAAATCATCCTGCTTTCATTACTTCTAGTGCTTGTGGCTGCTTTTCCTTCTGTTCCTTTGATTGCTGACATTGAAATCCCATTCTGTTGTTCCTCTGACTTTTGCAGATAATTCCAGCTTCACCCTGCAGGCAGGAGCGGTGCCGCCAGCAAAACGCGGTGCTTCAGCTCCACAGCACCTTTCACCTCTCACTCTCTGAACAAAACAAGAGGGAAAGTTCATTTCTTGTAAAACCAAACTTAAATATCTACACAGCTGAAAGGTGAGAATTTTCAAAACCAAGCTGCAGATCATGGATTATTCACAGAACTTCTGCATCAGAAAATTTCAACTAGCAAGTATGCCACAAAAATGCCATCTGTTTGAGGAAAACACTGCAAGCAGAGATAGAAGCAAAATAAATTATGGGTGGAAGATTGTTTGTCTGCTTTTAGAAAACTTAGTGTTTTTTAAGAATGTTTTGTAACGTATGTGCAAAATGTTAGGGTGAAAGTGGTAGCACAGACTACTGCTGCACTGAGGTTCAAAAAGGCCTGGAAAAAGAAAGCACTGTGCTATCTATCAGTGCTTTTCTCACACAGAACATGGGAACTCCCTTCAGAAAAAGGAAATCTATCCCTTTGTTTCTGATAGGTACTGATAGCTATTTTGGTAATGGGGACAGGAGGAGTACAACCACCACATCTCTAGTACCACCAGCGCCACCCACAACAAGGGGAGTGGAAAGTATTTTCCAGCGCTTAGCTCTGTTGGCCCTCTCAACATGACAGGACAACATGGCAAAGAAGGGCTTTAAAGTGACTAGAGATTAGTTAATGATCATGGCCTGCTCTGAAATTCGCCAGCTGTGGGCATTAGTGGGGTTGCTTGGCACGGTGTAAGCAGCAGATCACCTGGGTTCAGGCAGTAGCTGTTGCTTGATGGAAAAGGCCCTCTGAATGAGACAGGTGTGGTAGTTGCAATCAGATGGGGGTTGGCTCTTCACAGCTGTGAGTGGCAGGAGGACAAGAAACTGCAGACATACATTGAAATCAGAAGTTCTGAGTGGGGGTAGGGAAATATCTTTCCCATGAGGTCAGTCAAGCAGTGGAGCAGGTGCCCACAGTCTGTGCAATCTGCATCCTTTGGGATTTTCAAGACCTTTGGGTTAAGGTGCAGGGAGCTAAGCCTGCTTCCATAGCCCTGCTTTGAGCAGCAGGCTGGATTGGAGGGCGGTGTGATGTCCTTCTCTGACTGAATGGTTCTGTGTTTGGATGGTAATTGCTCTTGGAAATACTCCTGCCATTGCCTGCTTCCCTTGAGGTGTATGTGCAAGGTGCCTGCTATGGGAGGAGATCTGTCCCCTCAAGGTAAGTAGATTGTGTGCTGCTTGCAGATGGTCCAATTCTCTTGCCACTGTGTGATGAGACTTTTCTTTGCTGATTTATGGCAATAAATGACTCAGTGGGTGACTGAAGTGAAAGGAACCCTGAGTAATTCTGGCACTTGGTGCCAGTGTTTGGTGAGAGAAGTCCCAGCTGGTATCACCTGCCTGGGATCACAGGAGGTCTGGAGCAGAGAGAGGATTACATTTAGATGTCTTACTGGTGGCTATTAAACCAAAGCCTTAGATATTCATACTTAGCAAAAGCTTTCCTTTAGCTTTCTTCCTTGGACAGCTTTCCTGAGAGTTTTGTTTGTGGCTGTATGTGGTCAGAGCAGAGCTTTTCTGCTGCTTCACTCCTGTTCATCCTTGCAGAAAATGATTGGGGAGAGCTCCTGCATGAGGTGCTGCACGTCCAAACCGTGCATCGTGGCACTGAGGAGTGAAGAGCAGCACATGCCTTCTCCATCTGCAGCTCTGCCGATATGTTGTTTATGTTTGCAAGGTGGCTGATAGCACTAAAATTAACTTACAAACACTTGAAATGTTACTCCAATACCTCACTCTGCCTCCTCCCCCATATCCCCACTGCAGACACACTGAGACTTCTTCTGAGTGCTTCCTTGGTGTGTGTGCACAGCTGGTACTGCTGGTGCACGGTGCTGAGACATGGGCATCTTTGCAGTAGGATATAAATTTTATGGTGAATGTGAAACCACAATCTGCACAAACTCTCACAAAGCAAAGAAGGCATGGGCAGGACCTAGAGTGGAAAACAGCAAGAACTCAGGAGCACAGCTGTGCGGGAAGATCGTTTTGATTTAAGCACTGAGGTATGGATGTGCTGGAAGAATCTTGGGAGTTTGGTTTGGCCTGTGCTGGATATGTTCCTGAACTTAATGATGTGCCTCAAGGGCCTGGCTGTGCAGTGCTATTCCAGCTCAGGTTGCCTTTGGAAGTCCTGCAGCTTCGTGAGTGAGGAGAGGAACTTCTGTGTGTGTACGTTTTGCATAGACTGCCTACTCTGAATGTGCAGCTAATGTACTAGCATAGGGTAAGCAGGAGAATCTCTGCATGCAGGTGGTGAAGCACGCAACAGTAACAGCATGGCACATCACTGGATAGCCACTTCTAAAAACGATTAGGTTTCCAAAATATTTGGTAAAATGCAGTACTTCAACCCACTTAAATTATTAATTTATATCATGCACCAACAAAACCAGTAAAATGTTTACAGAAGAGGTAGGCTTTTTGGCAGCAAGAGTTTCAGGGCACTGCTGTATAGGAGCTATCAGGAGCAGTGCATTATTTATTGTAGCGCTGGCAGACTTCCAGAGGTCACCACTTTCTTCTTTATTTTCAGATTGCTGAACTGAAAGATACATGCAAGTGTATGAGAAATGCCTTCCAAGCATGTGCTTAAGCATCAGTATTGCTTACCTTTGTAAGATAGATAATGCTCCTTAACACCTTGTTATTGCATCTACCTCAGATTACTCAGAGAAAATCGTCATTCCTCTCATGCTCAGACACAGAAAAAACATGGGTGTATTCACGTGGGTCTAGGAATGTATCATAGAACCTATTTTATACAAATAGGATTTCTAGTAAAATTAACCCCTGTAACATTTGTGCAAGCTTTAGAGACTTGTCTGTCCTTGGCAGTGGGTTGCTAATTCTTGGTTTCCACAGACTCTTCCTGCCTTGCTTGATCTGGGGAGGAGGGCAGAGCTCAGTGCAGGGCTCTCTCATCCCCCTGGGCTTGTGCAGGCTCATGCCATCCCGCTCCTCTCGGCGCACAATCTCTGTTCTCCATCCTACCACCCACCCTCATAGCAACCATCCGACTGCAGCTCCGTCCCCGTGGACAAAGCACAGTGGGAACAAACACGTAACATCTTTGCACCAAATGGGGGTATTTGCAGACACCAAGGGCACAGCAGTGTGTGCACTGTGCTCCGTTGCTGCCTCGCCCGCGATGAGTTTTGATCTGAGAGCAGATTTTGAAGAGAGCACAATAGTTGGCACAGCACATGGTGCCTTCTCCAGAAAATAGTGCCTCTTGCAGCCTGCTTTCCTCTCCCCCGGATAAATTCACAGCAGAATATCCATGTTGTTGTCCTTTATTTCTCCCAAACTTCTTTCTTGTTTTTAGTTCAAGGTGAAGTCCTGCAGTGCTGGACTCTATGGTCTCTGCATGGAAACTGGAGAAAGCTGGACTCAGCCACTCCCTTCCTGCAGTGCATTTCTATTTGAATGGGAGCCGTTCAAATTAATGACTTCTTACTGTCAGCCCTTTAGGATTTCATTTTGTCACGGACAGGAAAAGGAATAGAGGCTAAATGACCCTGTTTTCGAAACACAATTTGTGGTATGAAGAACTTAATGGGGAGAGAGCTTTAATGCCAGGCTGGATTTACAAGTTGTTCCTGAAGATAGATTCCACAGACTGTCAATATGTCACCCGAGGTTGCCAGGCACTCAGTTTTCAGGCATTCACTTCTGTTCAGATATATTTAAGAAGGTGAAATGGGCCTCCATTGCTTTTGCTTTTCCAGCTCAATCAATTTTTAATACTCATAATACATTAAGGGAATGTGAAACAATTATCTCAGTCACAATACTTTGGTTTGTCTAATTACATATTTGATGATGCAGTTAAAAAAAAAAAAAAGACAATAGAAATGTTTTATTAGGCAAAAACATCCTGCATGCCCACTGCAATTGCTGTCACAACACCACGTGGGCAGAGCCTGGCAGTGTGACCCAGCATCTGTTGGGCCAACCCTCTGTCTGGATAATTACTTTGTCTCATTATGATTTGATAGCTGCTGAAATCATTAGCACTTAACAGTGAAAATACAGGAGAGTCTGGAGAGTCCAGAGAAGCCATCTCGAGGAGGTTGGTTTTCCTGGTTTGTGGGAGGATAATTCCAAGTTAAAACAAAGTGTAATTCTTGTAATTCAAAAATGGGCCCTCAAACACAAGAAGCAAGACATGCATAATGCAGTTACTATGCCTAATTACTGCTCGGCTGCATGTCTTGCTTAGAGCAAAATTGCCTCAAAATGTAGACCAGCTTTCTAGTTAATAAGATTCTTTTCCTTCTTATTAAGTTTATGAAATATTGCTCTAAAAATAATTGTGTAGAAATCATAGGAATAAAATCAGGTTCTGCATTGGTGGTTTACTGTGCATTACTCATTCACATTTACTGATCTTCTAAAACTCACGTCTTGTCTAAAAATAAATATTATTCCTCAACATTTCCTGTTTGGACATAGCTGTGCCCGGCTTTAGCTTCCTACCAGGCACCCTTGCAGGAGACAGACTTCAGTTCTGTCCTTGTGGAATTTGGTCACAACCAATGTTGCATGTTTTCCCCGTTGGAATTAGTCCAAATTCCTTCAGAGTCCATGAACTCTGATCTGGGGTTGCAGGTGTAGCTGCAGCACGATGTCACATTGTATTGTAGCACTCATAGCTGCTGCTGATGTCCTCTTGTGCGGCGTAGGCAGAATGGGCATTCACGGGTTATTGTCCTCCTTTCTTATTTGGTGTGGATTTTGGTGTGGGTCTGAAGCATCCCACGGTTCAACTGGTGCTGGTAATTGTTTGTGCTCGCGTGGTGAGGGCTGGATCCACCGCTGCGGCTCCGTGAGGCTGCACAGTACAAACAGTAAAGGGTAATTTTCCAGCATAAACCAGATAAATCTGTCCTTTATGCCACTTCTGTGTTTAATCTGGAGAAGGATGGGGTTTGGGGTTTGTGCTCACAGAACTGCTGAGTTCTCTGTTGGGTCTCCGGACTGCTGGGAATTGAAGAGCAATGTTAGCTTTTGTTATTTCTCTCATAAAACAGTGGAAAGCTCACTGCCTTGATGAATCTGCTGGAACAACTCACAGACTGATAGTCCCACCGTAGGAAGAATCGCAGCTTAAGATCAGTCCGCTGCTCTGCCTGCAGCCCTTTTAGGCCCACAGAACACAGAGATTTATTTTTTGCAAATGGAAGAGAAAAATCCACATGTTTCATTCTCTGTGTAATCCACACCACATTGCCGCAATGATAACAGTGTCTGATTGTGTTGCTAATCAGATCTTAATTTAGAAGTCAGTATGCTGATAAAAAGATACTAATGAGTTCTTGGCAGTTACTCTTCTATCAGACGACCAGCTCAAACTGCATTGCACCCATTGGTTGGGAGATGGGCTCTCGTGCACTGGCACTGCATGCAGCAGTGACCCCACCTGCTGTGTTTCAGTGCCCAGCTCTCATGGACAGCTTTCCTGCCCAGGAGGTGCAGAGCAGTGCAGCGCTGCAGGGTGGGGTTTCTTGGCAGCGCTTTGCTGCAGACGTTCTGGAGTCATTGCGATTGTTCCGCGGTTTGTAGTGTAGAGTATATGAGATTACCTGAAGAGTTGGTTCAGTCAGATCTTTTTATGGACGTGTTGATGTGTGTTTTATACTGAGTTCTGCCTACATTTGTTTTGCAGTCTTGCTTTTCTTTACAACCATATGTACCTCATAAAAGTGAACTACTCATGTTAGCATTGTGCAGTCTCTCGTTATATCAGTATTGCCATATCCAGGAGAGGAAAGAAGTGAGTGAGATCAGTACAAATGTTTCTTCAGCAGTTTAGCTTTGTCCCTGCTAACGGCTGTGCTGTTATTCCTGTGACGAGCTGATGAGCTGCTTCAGTTGCAGCCCTGTGAGCAGCGCATGCAGAGCGTATCGCAGCGCTGCGGTTCCTCAGCAGCTTTCCTTTGAAGTAAAAGGGGGTGAGACCTTGCAGCTGATTATCTCCAGCAAAGGAGATGTTTAGATTCATTTTCTCTCATCTTTTTCGTTCTGTTAGAATGAACTGCCAAAACAAGCACGAGAAGAAAATCACAGACTGCTTGCTGATGGTCAGGTCTAATTCTTTTCAAGGGCCTGGTATAAATCCCATTAGCCATGTTTATATGAAGGCTAGCACTTTTAAGGCAGTATTAGGGTTATAATATTTGTGCTATAGCCCTTTATGGAGCGGAGCTGTACTCGGAGGCCAAGGGGAGCAAGTCATGCTTGCAGCCGCGGAGCCTGATGTGCTTCAGAAGGGCCTGGTGGAGGCTGCATGTGGCCAACAGGGGCTTTGTTTAATTAACAAATCATCAGTTTTTGAGTGGCGCCTGGTGTGGGATGCCGTGATGTCCTGAGACTTTCCCTTTGTTTAACAGATAGAAATCCCCATCTCCTCCTGCACAACGTGCTGCTGCGCTCGGAACCCACAGCTGGGCACTGTCTGCTCTGCCTCCCGCTGGGTGAGGCCTCTGAGAACTGCAGGGCAGCCCAGCACTGCACAGCCTTCCCTGGGAGCTCTGGGAACCTCAGCGCTCTTCTTCCGGTGAGCAGCCGAGCTGCTCGGGGCGGAGATGCCTTGGAGCTCTCTCTTACACCGTGGATGCTAATTCTTGCCATGTGGCAGAAAAATCTTTCAGGAGATGTTCCACACTGTCCAGTCAGTTCCAGATTCTTGGTGGCATTCCAGAGGAAGGTCTGTTGTGTTCCTTATGAGTGCCGCCATGGTGAATTTCCCACTGCTTTTCTATAGCTCAGCTCACTGGTGTGATGCCATCTGCTCAGCTTACTGCATTTTTAATCCTTTCCTAACATCATCTGAAAATCCTTTCCAGTAAATAATGGTCATTTGGAGAGAGACCGATCACACTGGTCCTCGCACCTCTATTGAATACAGGATACTCTTATTTTTTTAAAATTCTCACAATAATTTATGAAAGTTGAGATGGAATCTTGAGCCCTCAGTACATTTCAAGTTCATATCAGGAGTTCTTTGGATCTATAATTTTGAGTCCTTTTTCACTGTGCCCTATGCCTCCAATTTGGCAGGTATAAATTTAACCTCCAGAATGAATGCGGTTGCTCCCTGCCATGACTCAGAACAGTCTATCCAAAATTTTGTATCAGACTGAAATTATAATCAGTTATGGCAAAAGTAGCAGGATGCCAAAGGGATAATACACTCAGCAAGAAGGAGAAACAAAGCACCGAGGTGTTTGGAGCAGTGCCTAGCAAACTGATGCCTAAGCATCCTGTGGCATCTCTGCTGTCCTGCTGCCTAAGGAGAGCAGTGAGCAGTGCAGTTTCCATGATCCTTAGCAGTGCACAATTCCATGTACTGAGCACTTTCTATGGGCAGAAGTACTTGTCTCAAACCAAACTCCCTGGGATCTTGCATCCTCCCTTGAACTCTGGCATCTCTGGGTTTGGTGTGGGATGAGCAGAGCTGTTATGCTGATCCCCACCAGTGGCTGCAGATACAGCAGCTCCTCTGAGCACGTGTGATTTGTGGAGACAGAATGAGCAGCATTTGTGCTGTGAAACACCTTCAGGACCAAATTCTGCAGCATGCTGTCTTAATTGTACTTAATTTAATCCTTTCCTGACAAAATCCTTTATAACTCGAAGGGTTCACTCTGGGATATAATTTGGCTCAGATGTGACAGCTCCTGTCTAGTATGATAGTTTCTATCTATAAACAAAAATAAATAAATTTAACTACTGAATGCAAAGAAAGAAGGAAAATATTTATTGACAACCGTGCTACTATAGAGACAGGTACGTTTTCAAATGGCAGTAATAGACAGACATGTGCTAAATGATGTGTGCTTGGCTCTGTCACTGTTGGCCTAGTTACCATCTCTACCTGCTGCGCCGGTTTGGAGCAGCACCACCCAAATTTCTGTACTGACAAGAACTCTGCCTGTGTGGGATGGTTTCATTTTACTTTGGCAATGATGCTTCAGCCTGTGGAAAGCAGCTATTTGGTCTTTTTTCCAGACTCCAAATTAAAAGAATAATTTATCACAGATAAGTATAAAAGTGGGCTAAAGCAGAATGAAGGTAAGATTTATTTTTATCTGCATAAAAATATCCCAGAAGTTTAAAGAAAAGCATGCAAATGATGAAGGCTGACTTAGGTACTATTACAGATTACATATTCTGAACAATCTTTATTTAGTTCTGCACAAAATAATAATAATAATAAAAAAACAACAAATACAGTTCAGATTTTTAAGAAGGTTTTCAGAGATCTTTCTGTGAGTTCTGAGTTATCCAAGAAGCACAGAATGCTTTAGGTTGGGAGGGACCTCCAAGACCACCCGGCCCCAGCAGGTCAGGCTACCAGGACCCACACAGACTGATCCTGAGTGCTTCCAGGGATGGGGAGCACATTTAACTTCTTCATCAGTGTGTTTACACTAAAACAGGAAACCTACAGTGTCCTGCATTGGAGTTCTGTACTTATGCGAAAGACAAATCTGATGTACTCACTATGAGGAATGAAGCATTTGTGCCACATCTCTACAAGTCTCCCATTCAGTGGATCGGTGTCACAGTTCAGAGGGATCTGATAATCACCCCAGAAAGATGAGAACCAAAAATCTGCTGCTTATGCAGTGGCAATTCATCTGGGATCTCCCTGACATCCAGCAACTCTGTGCTGAGGAGCACACAGCCACCAGAAGAAACAGGGCTGGGAATGCTTTTATTGCTGGTGGGGAGCCATTCCTCTTTCTTTCTGCCCTGATAAGGTAGGGGTGAGCCAGGATTTCAGGCCAACTGAAAGCTTTCGCCCTGAGAACAGGACTATACAAAAATGCATAGACATCAGCATTGCTGAATCATGCGCTTTGATACCTGTGCATGCAGCCTTTAAACACATGTGGAAGCAAACTGTTCCCATTGAACTAATGAGGTGACTCAGGTGTTCAACTAAAACACACGCTGAATCCGTGGAAGATCAAAGCCCTTAATTGTAGGCACGTGGAGCACGTGCTAATTGCCTGTTAGATGAAAGATTGGTCACAGGTATACGTGTTCTACTCACTCACCTGCACAGAGGGTAGAAGTGATGGCAAGTATATGAATGTTTCTGCTCATTATTCTGCACGTGTCAGTTAACAAAAAAAAGCTCTTTCTGTGTTACTGCCCACGTGCAGGGAGCTGTACCAGCTCAGGCTCGTGTTCCTGAGCATTTAGTACATAGGTTCAGTTTTGGGGTTGTGCTGAAGGCTTGGCAAATAGGGCAGTAACCATTGCTGTTTGTTGTCCTGATAAGACATTCAGCTTGCTACTTATTCATTGGACATTGGTGTTGCTCAGTAAAACACATTGTTTAACATTTCCTATTTGGCTTTGTTGCTAAATATTACAGCCAGAAGTGGTTTTATGTGCTGTATTCACTTCTTACCTGAGACGAAAATATGGTGTGTTTTTCTGGTTCCCCTCATGTAGGTGCAACGTCAAAGGGTGTGGATAAGTGCTGGGGAAAACTCACAGTTTCACATGTTTGTGCTGACCTCGTATCGTACGTCAGAAGTAATGTTTCCCCTTCTCTTTCTTTCCTTTTTGTTTGAGATCACGTGTATAGACATGGAAGACCTATGGGTTCTTTATGGCTTGGAAAAAGACGTGTCCAGTAATGTTGCTGCACCGAGGCACTCGCTGCTCCCCGTGGAGCTTAAGGCTGCATGCAGTCAGGGAGCCACTAGCTTTTGCAATGGTCTGGAAAAGATTAATAATGAATATATAGCTGGAATAATAGAAGGCTTCAAGCGTTCCCCCGGGAAGAGAATATGCGTAATGTTTCAGTTCTGTTCCACGTGATCCTGGAGACAGGGGAGTGTTTCCGTGTTGGGAATGAGATGCACTGTTACCCATTGGGGTTTGCATGTCTGATGTGCCGGTAGAAAAAATCCTAAACATTTTCACGGGCACTTGTGAATTACTAATTGGGCTAAAGCTGTGTTTTCAGATGAATTATTGATTTATTCCAAGTTCAGAATCGGTGTTCAGCTAATGCATAATCTCAGAAATGATACTGACTGCTCCGAAGGGCACACTGTAGATTGAAAAGGGTCCATTTGGTTGTACACACACATCTGCAGCCAAAGCCCCACAGCTCCTCCAGGCGCAGTGCTCTGCCCCATTGAATCACCAGCAGTCTTGCTCTCCCCAGCTGGGTTTCTCTTCCCAAGCCTCTCTCCATAGCTGGTGGTTTTCATCTGTTCACTGTGCTCTTTTTTGTGTGTCACCTTTGTTCTCCCAACTTCCCCTGAAATGCATGCGTGCTGTTGATAAAGGATGGTTAAGGCAATACCAAATCAAAGGAAACATTGCGGATTAGTTTTGGCCAGCACAAAAATTATGAGTAGCTTACCAATGCTTTTGGAAGAGATATTTAGAGAACAGAACAATAGTAGCTCCCGTTGTCCCCTTCCCATTTGGATAGTAACCTGTATATTATTTTGTATATAATGCAATTGGTAAATATTTGAGAGAATTACAGCATTTGCCTACCTGCGCCTTTCAGAGCACCTACAGTATTTAACGAATACCTTTTGGGAACGGAATTTACACTTCTGAGTTTAGGCACATTCAAAATCTCTGTCTCTGGTGAGAATGGCTGCCAGCTCTGCCAGTGCCAGCTGCTCTGCTGTGCCCCGTGCTGCAGTAAGGGGATCTTTACCTCATCAGTGCATGAAAGCATATTGATGAGGGAAACCAGATAGAAAGAACCTGGAGATTGGAAGATGCCACAAGATTTGATCAGTACTAAAAGAAGTAACTAGCAGTTTCCCCATTTCTTTCAAATATATTATTTGTGCAGCTTCTAATCTGTATGAAACAATCAGCAAAGAGAGGATAAACATGTTATTCAAGTTCATTAAATTTAAATGAAATCATTTAAATACATTTTCTTACTATCCCCTTATGTCTGTAAAGTGAAGGCATTGAGGTTGTTGTTCTCAGCAAGAGAACCTGCCATTCCTATGCTTTTGAGGAATACAGTTGTGTCTGTCACAGATGAAAATATTATATTCATACTTTACTTTAAGAATCTGCTGGTTTATGGACCCATTGTACTCACAGGAGTGTGAAAAACCCCTGTGGCCTCCCTGGGAGTCCGGGTGCCAGCTGGGGGAAAAGTAGCACTCACACAATTTTGGGCAGTTCCCTGTTGGCTGCATTCACAGAAGCAGCATGAGAGATTTTGTATTTCAGGGAGAAACAGCAATAAATCAGAGAAACTTCTTTATTACAACTGCAGTGGGACACCACTAATAGCACCTCCTCCCCCCACCCATTTTTTGGAAGGAAGTCAGGATTTGCACAGCTTTGCTCAGCACACAGTGATAATCTGCTCATATGCAGTTTTGGAAAGCATGGTTTACTAGCCTGAAGGAAATAATAGTAGTACAATTAATAGAAAAAAAAAAACAGTATACAATTAATTCAAGTGGAATTATTTTCTGAATTGACCTTAAAACTCTGTTTCTATAGAGCAGAGCCCCACAGCTGCTTTAGCACAGCACCTCCTTCTGCTGCACTGCTTTGGTAGCATTGCTTATTTCTGTGAGGTTTCCCTTTGTTGTATCTGGGTACTGTATGTCTCCCTGGCTGTATAACATGTAGCAGGAGTTAAAAATGTTCTTCAATAAGATAATTGTATTGTGCAATTTGAAGTAATACACCTGTAAATCAACTCAGTTCCTTTGGGCTCAGTGAAAGGCCACAGTTATGCACCTTTTTTGTCCTTTAATAACGAACATCATCAAAGCATTTGAATGTAACCAGCCTTTTGTTCCCCCCTTTGTTTCTATAACAAACTGTCTCCACTCCTGGGCTCGCAGGTTACAGCAGCAGAGCTGTTCCTCAGATCCAAACCAGTCCTGTGGACGCTCAGCAGCTCTGCTCAACCTCTGTGCCCATCAGTTTTAGCACTCAGTTCTGCTTCCTACAAGTGTTTCTTGTCTGTTGACCTGTGACAAAGGGAGCAAAGTTAACCATAGGGTAATTCCTTCCCTCCATAAATAGGCACACATGGAAAATGTTGGATGCCTTGCTATCTTGCTATACTTTGTGCTTTGTCTGGTTTACACTTGTTTCTTGGCATGTTTTATAGCAGTGTCTGGAAAATCAATTTTTCTTTCCCGAGCAACAAAGCAGTGCATGTGTTTTTAAACAAAGCCACACAACTCTGACCAGCATCTTCGGTTTTGCTTCTTTGGTGTTGCTGTGAAACTCACTTCAGCCCCATGCATTTACACTTTAATTTCAGTGTTGCTTTCAGGGATCACAGTTCAAGAATGGTGTCGGAGAACAGATTATACAAAACCACTGCATGCATATTTAGCATTGTTTTTTTTTTGTTTGTTTTCAAAAAGGGTTGTTATACTTTTAACTTTCTAAGCTGTAGAACTTTGCTGGTCTCTTTCTTCTAACCATCTTGCTTATTACATGCCTTCTTCTTTTAGAAAGTTACGTGGGTCAGTGGTTTAAATGCCTCTCAGATGTGGATTTATGGAAGGAAAAAGACTAAAGATGCTGTACTACCTTAATGAATTGCCAGCTATGTCACAGGGGATGTGGACAGGCGGTCCTCTGTCCCCACAGCAGCCAGATGCTACATAACTGAGATGGTCCACGGAAGCCCAGCAATTTCAGCAGATGTCTCCATTAGTGACGGATGTCTGTATGGATTGCCTGGGGAATTAGTTCTACATTGGTTGTTATGGTCTTCTAATTGTCGTGATGGTGCATTGCTTTGAAGTCCAAACTCCCATGGGTCTCATCAGAGCCATGGATTCAGATAGAGAAAAAAACCTCCGGGTCAGTGAGTCTGCTGCATTTCATTCCAAGGTTGCGTCTGTCTGCTTTACAAAAATGGATGGCTCTTTCTAGGCACCAAGGCAGCAGTGACTAATGTCCCTTATATGAGGCTGCTGAAATACTCTTTCTGAAGCTTGCATTCATCAATCTAGATAAAGAGACTTGCAAAAGCAGAGCGTGTGGTTTGGTGTCCAGTGCAAATGGAGGCCTGCTGTGCTCCCCATGCAAAACTGATGCACAGCTCAGCACCAGGCCAAGAAAGGGAGAGCGGGTTTCTGTGAGTATTAGCAGCAGCAGCAGGCTTCATCCAGCACCCATTACCACCCTTTCTTCCTCGAAGAACTCTATTTAACCTCATCCTGGAAGTGAGAATCTTAGGGAGAGGCTGTTGACAAACAGAAGACAAAGCCTGCATTGTGCTGGGGGCGCTTTGCAAGCCAGGAAAGAGCTCTCCTTTCATGCAGCAGGAGGTGGTATCCTCAGCTCTGTCATGGGGACAGTTTGATACCCACTTCTGCATGGATGCTGTCATCTTAAGGTCAATTAATCAGCCCTTGTGTAGGCAGAGCACGTGCTTGACTGTATCTGGTGGAACAGAATTTAATTACTGGATCGAGAGGGGTTCTTTTTACACTGAAATTAACATCACCATTCTCATTTGGAATCAATGGGCCTCTTGAATTAATTTCTTGTTTATGGCATTCGTCTCGCAAATGAAGCTTTGATCTTTTATGCTAATGAATTGATACACCACAAAGATGCAAAGAAGTGTGCTAACAAAGACACTGTTGGATGACCGTGTGCATGGTTACGGTTAAATGGTTAAATGGAGCTTCTGCCAGTACCTGCTGAGGTGCAGAGGCTCTCTGCCTTCTGCAAGAGTGAAACAAGGCATATGGAAGGGCTGCTCTGCATTGAGAGGTGCCCAGCTGAGCAGGGTGACAGCAGGAGGGCTTGAGCTCAGGGTGCTGTAAGAGGGGCACAGATGTGCTACGTTCCCTCAGTCACTGGTGGTGCTGGAAGGGAAGAAGCACAGCAGTGACAGAACAGGGACGCAGTCATTGCCTGATAGCATCTGCACGTGGAGATCTGCTCCAGGCTCGGGCCTGGCTGTGATGTGGGAATGAATAAATGCAGAACCGAAGAACTAATACTGGAATTTCCAAACTCATCTTGTACCTTGTAGCAACATTTTTGTTTATGGAGAATGGGAAAACAAAAACAAATATCTTGAAGGGTTTTACACCTTGCATGTACATTGTTAAAGTACAACCCAAAGGGAAGCAGGCCCCGGATATCTTGGTTTGAAGGGGGAAAACAATTTGGGATGCAGCAGTGTTGGGAGCTGCTGGAAGGAAATAGAACTGCGTGTTTAAGCCCTTGCAGGAGAGTACTGTAAAAACTTGATATAAAAATGGTTTTATCAGGAAGAAAAAAGAATAAGATGACACCACATTCAAAATGTGTTCAACTGATTTACAAAGGAGGAATTTGGAAATGCTTTTTTCTTTAAATTTTTAAGGCATCCTTGAAAAAAGGACCCAAGAACTCGGCTGCTGCTAGATGAATTCCCAGCAGTAGCAGTGTGCAGCTTACTGCCTTGGCAGTCCTCAGGTTATTTTTGGGAGTAGTTAAATATGATCTTATGAAAAAGCACTTGGAGCTGATCTGCTCTTTAGAAGAATATGTTGATTTCTGTTTAAAAATCAGTGTTTTACTTCTGGATCTATTGGTTGCACTTGCAGTGATGACAGAGGTATTTAACCCAGAGTTTCAGAGCAGCTGAAAGCAATATGTTATGTATGTTTGGTTTTCTTCCTCATAGCTGTTGACCGTTTTTCTTTCCCCAAACACTGCAGTGCCACTTTCTTCCCTACCATGTGCTGATCTCACCTTCCTCTGCTTTGTGCTCTACTCTTTTGATCAGTTTCACTAACTCTTAACATTCAGGTCAAACCCTCTAGCTTAGGAATGCCTGGGATGGAGCGCATTCAGCCATCAATGTACAACACTCAATATAAGAAGAGACAGAATAAATCAGACTTAAAATGTGAACTGTTTGTTGACAAAGAGATTGTGAGATTCAATTAGAAGGACACAAATGGAACAGATAAGGGTTTTTAAAATTCAACTTGAAACTGCTGCCTTTTCTTATGATGTGAAAACCTCAATTTTTGGATAACCCTGATCCCAGAGGTCCAAAGGTATGTGAAGACCGTGCTGACTTGTGGCTGGTAGAAAACAACGGCTTAGCTCACCTTCTTGCTGGTGGAGACTGTGTGTGTGCTACCAAGCAAATGCAGCTGTGTATGGGCAATGTGCCCTTGTGTGTCAAGTCAGTGCTAGCCTCTGCCTCTCCTCAAGGAAAAGTGTGAGGTTCTTGAGGCTTCTTGCAAGTAAAAGAGCATCCCTTCTTAGGGCTGGGATTGCAGCCCAGTTCAGACGGGGTTGATGTTACTGCTGATTTCGATGGAGTCAGGAAATCTCCTTCAATCCCTTTGGTCCACAAGACAGACATGGGAAGGACAGTGCCTGGACAAACTTTACTGCAGACAGCCACTTCTGAAGAGAACTGAGCTTTTCAGTCCCCTTGGCTGCACAGACCTTGGATTTACAGATAAGTGTTGTCAACAAGGGTGGGTATTAGAACATGATACCGCTTGTCTCTTCTGTTTTTATAAGAGCTCTTCATCTTGTTACCCAGGCATTCAATACTGCTACAGAAAGCACACAAGCCCACAGTGGCTGGTATTTTCCATCAGAGCTTGTTCGAAATTGTACCGACATGAGGTAGTTTAGGTGATCTGATGAGGTATACTTATAGCTCTTCTGACAACAGCACATTTCTAGCAGGATTTAGGGTGTTGGAACCCTGCAGAGTCTTGGTCTTGGGGTCTTTCAGAAACACCCCGATTTCAGCTATAGGTGAGCCTGTCTAGTTAGGTTGTCTCTGCCCTAGGCTTTGCCCAGTGGAGAATGGGTACAGAAATTCGTACCGCCCTGCGAGAGCTCAGGATGTCACTGTGCTGAGCAGCTGGTATTAAAGCCTTTGTTCTATAAAAAGTGGCAGGGTACAAAAGACATCACCAGGGAAGGAAGTGAAGCTCATTCTCCTACCTCCAACTTTCCTTTTCTCCACACTGGCTTTCATGTCGTTACTGTTTGTTAAGACTGCAGTTCAGTATTTATAGTCATGTGAGATACTACCTTAAAAGATATAGAAGTAGACCTCTTGGCCGGAAGCTTAAGAAAACCTAAGTCTGATCTTAAAGATGGTCCACTGCACCAAAACATGTTATCAGGAAAACGAGAAAAATGGGAAATACTGTCTTTGTTTACATCCCGTTCGTAAAACACCACACAACTTTCAGAGCTCCTGCATGCGATAGGACTGAATTAAAACAGGAAAGGGCAGCAGTGCTTGGGATAACCCAGTTATGTTGAACAATTGCTGTGCAAGGCACACGTGTGCTCATGCACACACAGGTTTGGGGGGTGAATTGACCTGGATATGAGTGTCTGCCGATCACAACTCTTATCCTGGTGCAAAGGAGCAGTGCTGGGATGGTTACTGATACTTGAATAAATAAATAGCCCTGGGCAACCTGAGATGCCCAGCCTTGTCGCAGCCTCTCCAGTTTGGATTCTGGGTGGTACAGCGAATTCAGTCCACTTTCAGAAGTGGAGCTGGTCTTGTGTGATTCCATACAATCATCAGGATGCTTTCACAAGGTGTGCTTTCCGTTCCAGTTTCAAGGGTTTAAGCTGAAAAATCCTCAGTCCTCTGTCTGTCAAAAGATTCATATCTGGCTGGGTATTCCCAAAAGCACTCAGGGCTTAATGAGAAGTCAGGCTACTCACAATCTTAGCGAACCACTTTCTTGTGACTGATTTGCTTTTCAGAGTTGCAAAAACAACCAGTGGAAATTACTGGTAAGAAATGTCATCTGCTTTGTAATTAATCACTGCAAATTTGACTTCAGGGTAGAAGTTTACTTCCTTATTAAGAGTGTAATGATTTTCCCAGCCTGTATATTTAACATTTTCCTTAAAAAAATTAAAAAAAAAAAAAGTATATTCTTACAAGATACTTTGTTGGCACGTGAGCCTGGGAATATGCCGCAGTTTGCCACCTTCTGTTTTTGCCATTTGAAAAAGCTAATTTTGTTACTGGGTTTGCTTCCAGCAATTTCCAGGCAGCAGCTGCAGTGAGGTGCAGTGAAGGAGCCCCTTCTGAGGGATTTCTGTGCATTTTGAGAGGGTGGATTTATTTTCCCTTTTCATTACTGCTTCATTGCTTGAGGAAAGTGTCCTATCCGTTCCCCAGCTCCAATCCCCACAACCCCTCCCCCCGCCGTGGGCATCTTCTGTGCTTTTAAATGAGTTTCTGAAAGCCCTGATTGTTGCCTAGTTAAGGACCCAGAGAGCTATAATCACTCCAACTCATTTCCCTGATTTAATGAGCAGCGCAAATCACTGACAGCTTCAGACACTGTCAACTTCTGAAACACAACTGCACCCTAAATCCTTCATCAGCTTGGAATAACTCTGAAACGCTGGAATTATTAGCCTGGCCTGATGTATAGGAGATGACTGACCAGATAATTAGATGGAGCTGAGGCGGGACCTGGAGATTTTATGTGAGAAGTAAACAGAGGGGTTTAAATATGTCTATTGTGCAAGATACGGGAGTGTGATAGTTTGATTTGCAGGAAAAGAGAAAAGCATTTGTCCCCAGGGTATGCGTTTCCTTCTAAGCAAAACCAGGCGTGTGAGTAGCAGAACAATTTGTGTTACTAATGGCAGCCCCCAAGGAATGACATGCTGTGGATGGAGTCCATCTGGAGGGAGAGTTATGAAGAATTTGAAAATGTTTGGAATCTTACTAGCGATTGTCTTGATTAAAATGATCCAAAAATAGCACCATACTGTCTTCCAGGTGCTACGTACAGAGGGCTTGCCTCTTGATCACTCTTGTCATTATAGCCAGACATTAGAATAGCTGAGCTCAATGAATGGAACGTTCTGTTTTGCTGTTGGATCTCAGTGACTGAATGCAGATTTTAAGCACTGTAACTGAGAATTGGATTTAGCCTGGTAAATGTAAAGAGATATAAGTAATAATGCAGCTCCTAATCACCTTATTTTAACAGCTAAACTGGTCAGTAGTGATTAAGCTTAAATAGCCGATATAACCTCTGCTGGGGAATGTACTCCAGCACATTTGAATGCTTAGTGCATTGAAACCTGTGCCCACTTACTCATTTCTATTGATGTTATTCATTAACATGACCTTGGGTGCCAAAATAACAACCCTTGGAAAAGCTAATGCTTCTGCATACGTAATTAAAATATAAATGTGCATTTCATAATGGCTATAATTCTTACTCCTGATGGCTGTATTTTGGGAGTGGATGTCCTCTGTCCTCTGCTGGCCTACTGAAACACTGTCCTTGGTGAGATGGGGTAAAAAGGAGAAGAGGAATTGGTCCTGGCTGTAGTTCTAAGTTAGTTCTATATAGAATTTTTTTAAGATTATGTTTATCTACATTCAGTTGCTAAGTGAATGAAATAATGATGAACCTTCTAGGAAGTGTTGGGTGAGGGACTGTCATCCTGTTATTGGGGATGACAAAAAGGAATGAGCAGCGTTTTGGTCTTATTCACCATTTCTTGTCTTTTGTGACAAAAAGCAAGGCAAGGTTGTTGGTGAGGTGTTCCACTCATAGTTCTTGACTTATGAATTGTTCCTCAACTCAGTGAATAATATAATATGTCTGAATAATAGAAATAATCTTCATCAAGAGGCTGCACACAGAAACGCAAACTAACTGTGATCAGAGTAGGCCTCAAAATGCATATTTTTCCAAAGGTGCTGTTTAGAAATAGGGGGCAATATGATGATGTAGGAGCTAACTAATTTTAGTGAGACTTATTTTTTGTCTGTGTTAGTGAGGGATTCATTTTGGTGCATAAATGCACTAGATTTAGATGGTTTTGGACTGGGCTCATCTTTCTGCTTCCCAGCACTGGTCCTTTGTTGCTCTCTAAACACAGGTCTTGGGGAACCTAAAAGACCTGTGCTGGCACTGACATGAAGCAATACAGCTGGGCTGTTGGAAACAATGAGTTACATGACTTTACAGATGTAGCTGGAGAGGCAAAACTAGAGCTCATAATCTCCTTGTTTAAGCTGCAGTAGTGCTCTGGGATTTCTGTCTGGGGCAGATTTTCATTCTGTACTGTGTGCTGTTCAGGCACAAATGAAGACATGGACCTTGACCTAAAAAGTTGGTAAGAATTATTTGTCTGCATGTAATCCAGAGTATATTTAGCATTTCCCAGGCATAGACAAAAAACAGCTTTTGGCTCGAGCTGTTTCCAGCCTAAGGCTTTGTAAGCAAACAGTGGCCAGGGTGAGTGAGACCTGTTTACATGAATTAGCAAAATTCACTGAGACTCATAGAACCTGTCAGCAAAGGGATTTTAAGGTTGTTCTCAAATTGCTGCCCATGTAATTGTCCATATAAAGCTGCTCTTTTAATTGTCAAGGGATTCTTTAGAGCTTGGATTTTTACTTCCTGTTATGTCCGGGGATGGAGAGATCCCTTTAAAATGGTGGTCTACCCATGATGGCCTACCCCAGTTAATTTATTTTCTCATAACTGTTTCAGACTATATTGTTGGATCTCTAATGGAAACAGGATCCCTATCGTTCATCCTAAAAATTACTCTTCAAAGGCAGTAGGATTTGTACTCTGCTGTAGCACACAGAATGATACACCAAGAGCTGTATCCCTGCTACTTCTGGCTTTAATGAGAAGTAGGTGGAGGAAGACAGTGAAGTATGAAGGATATCATATTCAGTATTATATCATTGCACATTTGCAGAGTTATTAAATAATTGAAAACAATCTAGCTGGTGCTTCTGCATTTTGGAGAAAGAGCTGACTAAAAACAGACCTTACCAGCTAACTGCAGTCCCACATTTCTTTGTAGAACTGAAGGATGGAGCAGGAATGACTCTTCCACTGGGGACAGTGGGTCCATCCACACCAGACCATTATAACAATCTGGTTCTCATTTCTTCCTATACAAAGTGCAGTTGGCACATGCCAGCAGTAAGCTCTGCATCCCAATGTGCTGAAAGTAGAGAGTATATAAACCAGCACTGTAAGTACTTGTGGGAACAGGAACTGTATAGTGCTTGAGCAGTTGTTCTCTATAAGCCTGGTAATTTTCCCAGCTGAAAAGCATTGTGAATGCAACTGGAATGGAGTTTACATGGAAATTGATTTCATTTTCTTCTTAGGTCGCCCATCATGTGGTTTTGACTTGGAAACCTACACATAATGACAACTGAATAAATCATTGCACTTTCTTCCATAAAAATAACTTCAAGCTCTTTTGTCAGATTCCAAGGGTAAGAGGATCCTGTCAGAAGACAGGCCTGCAGTAGATACCTTAGATGCAGTGATGAATTTGAAGCCAGGCAATCTCAGGTGCAACCAGAGCGTGTTTAGATAGCTATAGCTTCTTGAGTTTCCTGTGGAGCCTCTGAATGAGTGGCTTTGCTCTTAAGTATTCAGCCCAACAATTAAATGCCAAAACAGTGTTTGCCAAGAGTTGCTTACAAGAATAAGGGTCCTTTCTAAGAGGAGACAAGGCAAAGGTCTGTAGTGAATGTTTATACAGATGGTAAAGCACTTTAATATACAACAGGGCACACATTGCCACACACTGCGAGAGAGCTGTGCATTGCCCCACTGTCATGGTTCTATGTTTTTTGTTTTTATTTTTGTTTTTGGGTTTCAGTATTCCACATCAAAACATCATGTAGTGTACGGGGCATTAAAGTGTCACTGCCCCAATTCCAAGTACCTATCCCTGTACATTACAGAAGTCACGGGATCTGTCCCTTCCGGGTGGGGGGGGGCGCTCTCTTGCTGCCTTGCAGTGGGTGCTGGAGGGTGCTTTCCTAGCCGTTCCAAGCTTTTCAGGTTTGAATCGGTCCCGGGAACTCTCTCTCTCTCATCTTGTCTGATTTATTAATCTCAATTGCAATTAAATTGTATCTATTATCTTGTATTCCAATATTATAGTAAAATAAGTTTTCCTCCATAGATTGTTGCCGCTGCTTTTTTTCCTCCCTTCCTTCCTTCCCATTTTTGTGGGACTGGGGTGGGGGGGGGGGGGGAGGGCAGAGGCCTGTCGCCCCTGTCACGGACATAGATTGATCTGGTCAAATCCGTGACAGATTTTTGGCGCCCAACGTGGGGCACGACTGCTTTTTAACTTTTTGAACGAATCTCTTTTTCTCTCTGCTCTTAGAGAGCTTCGTTAGGGAGCATTATCAGTAGTTCAGGTTTCTGTGCTGGAAAACCTGACCTTGAAAGATTAGGCGTACTGCCAGTGTTCTGGGATATTTGTAAACTTTGAGCACTACTTAGTCTGGGTAGTGCCTTTTTTCTTTTTTTTTCCCCTCCTCTTGTTAGCTTCAGTTCATTAACCCTTTTTTAGCAAGCACCAGCGATGAACCCACTCGTTATCGTGGGGGTGCTGGGTAAAGGATTTAAAGCAATGGTGCTAGTCACAACCTACTGGCCAATAATCCATCTCGTACTTACGTGTTGTGGAATTGCATTCATATATAACTACCTAAGGGCACTGATGGAGACACCTATGTTTTACCTATTTGCAATGTGGTATGATTTGAACTTTGACATCTACATCCCAGAAGGAATGGCTAATTTCTCAAACAACTACATCCCAGAAGGAATGGCTAATTTCACAAACAACTACATCCCAAATGGAATAGCTAATTTTACAAACAACACGATGTTCAGACCAGTCTCCGGGTTTTCTTCTCGGTTTGTCAAACGTTTTTTGAATCCTGAATTAATAGTCATGTTGGTGTGCGTGTCATCAATTCTCCTGAATGTATTCCAATTCATTTGTAATAAGGGGAAGGAGTCTTCTCCAAAACTAGAGAATGATGACTGGCAGGGGATATGGAGAGGTTTAGGAAAGGTCTTAGAAGCATGGGGACCCGCAGTGTCATGGGATTTTACTCTTGAACACCTGTGGGATCCTGAGAAACTAAGCCAGTATTTGAATCAGGGACTATGCGGCTTACATAAATCTAAGGAGGTACAACTTATTTGGGGTTTGGCTTGTGCTTACCGTGCCCTATATAATACCATTCGGGAGAGAGAGAGTTTCCGAGCTGAGGTTCAAGCCAAAGGGGAAAATCCCCAAGTCAAATCTAATCAATCAAAGGAGACACCAGTAACAATACCGGTTGCTCCTGTGGAGGGCAAGAAATGGAAACGAGTGTCTTCGCGTCTTGAACGAAAAAGAGAAGAGGAGGAGGAGGAGGAAGATCCAGGCGAGGGGCCCTCCTCAGAACCACCACCATCGCGAAAGGCAAAAGCGAAAACTAAGAGACATGCAGAAGAGAGTGATGAAGAGGAAGTCTCTATTACTACTCGCCGGCCTCTAAAGATGACTGAAATCCAAGGTTCAAGAAAGGAGTTCACACGGCGCCTGAATGAAAGTATTGTTTCCTGGTTGGTTCGCTGTTGGGACAGTGGGGCCCATAGCTTGTCTCTGGATGGTAATGAAGCTCGCCAACTAGGTGCCATTGCCAGAGATCCAGCTATTGATAGAGGAATTAGTCGGTGTTCGGATGAGGCTGCCTCCCTCTGGGAACGAGTGTTAACAGCTGTGAAGGAAAAGTATCCCTTCAAAAATAGCTTGAAGATTGCAATGAAAAAATGGGATACAGTTGAAAAGGGTATCCAGTATTTGAGGGAAATAGGCGTGGTGGAAATGCTGTATGACCCTGACTTTGTTCCTAACCACCCACAACAAAACCGCGACCCTGAAAGAGTGAGGACAACGCCTGAGATATGGCAGAAAATCGTGACAACAGCGCCGGACAAATATGCCGCTACACTAACGTCAGCGTGTGACAGATACCAAGAACAACAGAGAACACCCTTAATTTATGAACTAATTGTTACGCTCCAAAACTACGAACAATTGCTGTCCCCAATTCATTCTGCCGTTGCTGCAATATCAAGAATGACGGAGCAAGTGTCTCAACTGATTAACCGTGACAAACCTGTAACAGTATCAGAGACGCTGGATGAAGATCAGGATAATCAAATAAGTCTAGCGAAGGAGGTGAAGGAGATGATGAAATTTTGGCGAGCCCACCTAACTAAAGACGATGAACCTTCCTTCTTACGTGCACGATCAAAAATCTCAGCTGTTAGAGGCAGACGCTCTCCGGCTCAAGTAAGGAATAATACACCGCGAATTACCTTATGGTATTACCTACGTGACCATGGAGAAGACATGGGGAAGTGGCACGGTCAACCTACTCCTGTACTACGAGCCCGGGTGAAAGAATTACAAGGCAGATCTATCACCAGTGCAGTTGCTCCAGTTACCACAGGTAATGAATAGAGGGGCCCTGCCCTCAGTCAGGGGGGGGAAAGGGATAATAGAGTATATTGGACTGTGTGGATTCGATGGCCTGGCACATCAGAACCACTGAAATATAAGGCCCTGGTGGACACTGGTGCACAGTGCACTCTGATGCCCTCGAGTCATGAAGGAACAGAATCAATCCATATTTCTGGAGTGACCGGGGGCTCTCAAGAATTGACTGTGTTGGAGGCCGAGATAAGCCTCACTGGTAAGGACTGGCAAAAACATCCTATTGTGACAGGCCCAGGGGCTCCATGTATACTAGGTATTGATTATCTCAGAAGGGGGCATTTCAAGGATCCTAAGGGGTATCGATGGGCCTTTGGAATAGCTGCTGTGGACACAGACAACATTAAGCAGCTGTCTGTTTTGCCTGGCCTGTCAGAAGATCCATCTGTTGTGGGGCTGCTGCGAGTAAAAGAGCAACAGGTACCAATTGCTACAAAAGTGGTGCACAGGCGTCAGTACCGCACCAACAGGGATTCTTTGCTCCCCATTCATAAGTTAATTCGTCAACTAGAGAGCCAGGGAGTGATCAGCAAAACTCACTCGCCTTTTAACAGCCCCATATGGCCAGTGCGTAAAGCCAGTGGAGAATGGAGGCTGACGGTGGACTACCGTGGCCTGAATGAAGTCACACCCCCACTGAGTGCTGCTGTGCCGGACATGTTAGAACTCCAGTATGAACTGGAGTCAAAAGCGGCCAAATGGTATGCCACCATTGACATTGCTAATGCCTTCTTTTCCATCCCTTTGGCCAAAGAATGTAAGCCACAGTTTGCTTTCACATGGAGGGGCATTCAGTATACCTGGAACCGTTTGCCCCAGGGGTGGAAACACAGCCCGACCATCTGCCATGGGTTGATTCAAACTGTATTGGAACAGGGCAGTGCTCCTGAGCACCTGCAGTACATTGATGACATCATTGTGTGGGGCGATACAGCAGAAGAAGTCTTTACAAAAGGAGAGCGAATGATCCAAATTCTTCTGAGTGCTGGTTTTGCTATTAAGCGAAGCAAAGTGAAAGGACCTGCCCAGGAGATTCAGTTCCTAGGTATAAAGTGGCAAGATGGCCGTCGTCACATCCCGACAGATGTGATCGACAAAATCACTGCTATGTCTCCACCCACTAGCAAAAGAGAGACACAATCTTTTCTGGGTGCAGTGGGCTTTTGGAGAATGCATGTTCCAAACTACAGCCTCATTGTAAGCCCCCTTTATTATGTGACGCGAATGAGAAATGAGTTTACATGGGGCCCTGAGCAGCAGCAGGCTTTTGAACAGATTAAACAGGAGATAGCCCGTGCCGTGGCCCTAGGACCAGTACGAACGGGACAGGGTATAAAGAACATCCTCTATACTGCTGCTGGAGAGAACGGTCCCACTTGGAGTTTGTGGCAAAGAGCCTCAGGAGAGACCAGAGGCCGACCCCTGGGATTCTGGAGTCGGGCATACAGAGGGTCTGAAGAGCGCTACACTCCAACTGAGAAGGAGATCTTAGCTGCTTATGAAGGGGTTCGGGCTGCTTCTGAAGTAGTCGGTACTGAAACACAGCTCCTTCTGGCACCTCGACTGCCAGTGCTGAACTGGATGTTTAAAGGAAAGGTTCCCTCCACCCATCATGCTACTGATGCCACGTGGAGTAAGTGGATTGCACTGATTACACAACGAGCACGGATGGGGAACCTCAGCCGTCCAGGAATCCTAGAAGTCATCATGGACTGGCCTGAAGGTAAAAAGTTTGGAACACCACCAGCAGAAGAAGTATCACGTGCTAAAGAAGCCCCACCATACAATGAACTACCAGAGAATGAAAAGAAATATGCCCTGTTCACAGATGGATCGTGTCGTATTGTGGGAAAGCATCGCAGATGGAAATCTGCTGTGTGGAGCCCCACACGACAAGTTGCAGAGGCCACTGAAGGGAAAGGCGAATCGAGCCAATTTGCAGAGGTAAAGGCTGTCCAACTGGCCTTAGATGTCGCTGAACGGGAGAGGTGGCCAATGCTCTATCTTTACACTGACTCATGGATGGTAGCAAATGCCTTATGGGGGTGGTTACAGCAGTGGGAGCAAAATAACTGGCAAAGAAGGGGTAAACCTATTTGGGCTGCTGAACTGTGGAAAGACATTGCTGCCCGAACAAAGACTATGGTTGTAAAGGTGCGCCATGTAGATGCTCATGTGCCCAAGAGTCGGGCTACTGAAGAACAGCAAAATAACCATCAGGTAGACCGAGCTGCCAGAATTGAGGTGGCTCAAATAGACCTGGATTGGCAGAACAAGGGTGAATTATTTCTGGCTCGGTGGGCCCATGAGACCTCAGGTCATCAAGGGAGAGATGCAACATACAAATGGGCTAGAGACCGAGGGGTGGACTTAACTATGGATGCCATTGCACAGGTCATTCATAACTGTGAAACATGTGCCATCATCAAACAAGCCAAGAGGATGAAACCTCTGTGGGAAGAAGGGCGATGGCAAAAGTACAAATATGGGGAGGCATGGCAGGTTGATTATATCACCTTGCCACGATCTCGCAATGGTAAGCATTATGTGCTTACTATGGTGGAGGCAACCACTGGGTGGCTTGAAACATATGCAGTACCCCATGCTACCGCCCGAAACACCATACTGGGTCTTGAGAAACAAGTCCTGTGGCGACATGGTACCCCAGAAAGGATTGAATCAGATAATGGGACTCATTTCAAAAATTCTCTTGTAAATACTTGGGCCAAAGATCACGGCATCGAGTGGATTTACCATATTCCCTATCATGCACCAGCCTCTGGTAAAATTGAACGATACAATGGATTGTTAAAAACGATGCTAAAAGCACTGGGTGGCGGAACATTTAAGCACTGGGAGAAGCATTTGGCAGAAGCCACCTGGTTAGTCAATACCAGAGGATCTATTAATCGTGATGGTCCTAACCAATCCAGTTCCCTACATACTGTAGAGGGAGATAAAGTCCCTGTTGTACATGTAAAGAACATGTTAGGAAAGTCAGTTTGGGTTCTTCCAGCTTCTGGAAAGGGCAAACCTCTCCGTGGTACAGTTTTTGCCCAGGGACCAGGATCCACTTGGTGGGTAATGCAGAAGAATGGGGATGTCCAGTGTGTACCACAAGGAAACTTGATGCCGGGGGAGTGCAGTTACTAATTCTATGTATATGTATATAGCCATGTGTGCATTTTAATCATTTTTTGTTTGTTTGTATATATGTATATATATTTTAAGCATGATGTAACGATGTAGAATAAGGGGTGGAATGTCATGGTTCTATGTTTTTTGTTTTTATTTTTGTTTTTGGGTTTCAGTATTCCACATCAAAACATCATGTAGTGTACGGGGCATTAAAGTGTCACTGCCCCAATTCCAAGTACCTATCCCTGTACATTACAGAAGTCACGGGATCTGTCCCTTCCGGGTGGGGGGGGGCGCTCTCTTGCTGCCTTGCAGTGGGTGCTGGAGGGTGCTTTCCTAGCCGTTCCAAGCTTTTCAGGTTTGAATCGGTCCCGGGAACTCTCTCTCTCTCATCTTGTCTGATTTATTAATCTCAATTGCAATTAAATTGTATCTATTATCTTGTATTCCAATATTATAGTAAAATAAGTTTTCCTCCATAGATTGTTGCCGCTGCTTTTTTTCCTCCCTTCCTTCCTTCCCATTTTTGTGGGACTGGGGTGGGGGGGGGGGGGAGGGCAGAGGCCTGTCGCCCCTGTCACGGACATAGATTGATCTGGTCAAATCCGTGACACCCACTTAGGGCAGTTCAGCAGGACTTGGGAGACACAGCTGGATGCTCTGAATCCAAGCTGCTGTTGGGTCTTTTTGTGATAACTGTGCACTGGTGCCCTTCTGAGTTGTTTGAGTCCTGGAAGGCAATGCCCAAGAGGAACAATCTTCAGCCCATCTTAATCCTCTGGGATCACTGCTCTCCGTGCTGGAAGACATGAAGGCATTAAGGGGCAGTAAGTGCACTCCAAAGAGCTGCAGAGAGCTGCTTTTCACAGCTTGCCACCAGTTGCATGTTGCAGTCGCTTGTAGAAGCAACATGTGCTGCAGCTCCCTGACATTTGACGAATGAGTTGTCTTAGCAAGAACCATTGTGGCCAAGTGTGGAGAACTGCCTGTTGTAGCTCTTATTTAAGTAGAAGGAAAAGGTAAAGACTGAAAGGTCTGCTTATGTAAATGAAAATACACCTCTGGGAAGGGCTGAGGTGAGAATTAAATGGTGGAGATGTTGGGGGAGAAACATCTCAGGGAAGAGTAGTGAGAAATTAAATAATGGGGAAGAGGGGAAAGGTCAGGAACAGTGATAGTTCTGCAGGTTTACATTTGGCTCCTGCTGAATGAATGGTAAGGTAATGAACAAACAGTAATTAAAATCCACGCTGCTATGTAAATGCCAGATTATAGCTGTGATCTTTTTGCAGATCTGCCTTTGATGTGAGTGGGAGTCTGCACACTGTCCTTGGGAATGCTTAAGCCTAAATGTATGCTCAAAAGCATAAGAGATTCAGTCCTCGACCTGCCACGAGCTGATTTCCCTTTGACATCTACGAGCAACACCCTGAGCTGTAGGAGGATGAGAATAGATGCAGCTAACTGCTCGGTGTTTCCAATGTAGCAGTTTCCCTTTTTCCTGCAGATGAGGGTGTTCCACTGCTACCTCCCTGCACAGTAGCTCCAATTTGCCTGGGTTTATAACCTGATACAATACCTAGAATTTCAGTTCCTTCTGCAAATGGGGATGTGAAACCATGTGGGGAAACCATGCTCTCAGGTGAGCAGAAAATATTCCACCCTCCTGTTAGGAGAATAATGGATGTTTTTTCCCCAGGTGGGAAGGATGCAATGGGATGGGGAAAAAGCCATTGACAACTTCTTTGCTGAGCACATCCTCATAGTTCTGTTTCTATGGCAATCTTCATGTGAAATGTGTTGGTAGGAAAACATTAGTTACTATGGAAACAACTTTCCTGTAAGTGAAAGTTTACTTTGTAACACATGATGCCTAATATTAGTTTTTTTAAGTTAAACCACCCACATGTGTGTTGAAATCAATAAACAGATCATTGTACTCAAGCCTGCATAGCTGGAAATGTACAGAACTTTCATGTCTTCCACCAAAACCATCTGCTTGGCTTTGGCCAAAACCAGATGGACTTCTGAGTAGCAATTAGGACAATAGAAATGTTAAATTACACATGGCACAAGGGACTCCCGAATGGCGGTATCTGAAATTCTGGTTGAGACCTTTAGTTCTATAGGAAAATGGACTATTTTATTCTTTGCAGGTTTCAATTTTTATATTAAGAAAGCAGTGTGGAGATGACCTTGGTTACTAGGCTGTACCAATAGGACTCGCCCTAATGGCCACTGGGACTTTAAAACTGCGGGGAGAATTTGGACTTTTTTTACATACTTTTCAAGGATTGCTCTTCTGAAAGGAAGACCTGAATCTGTGCTCTGCTCTGCTGCAGTATGCACTGATATTGCTTCCAGCCCTGTCGCAATACAGTTAACAAGAATTGACCAGTGGAGCACTTCAGCAGTATTGCTGGGCTCTTTGCCTCTGCTTTGGAATTCTCCCAAATGCTTTTTGGTTTGTTACACCCACAAAATCACTTTTGCTGGGTAAGCTGAGCTTCTCAGAGCTCTGCTGGTAAGGTGACAGCTTTTAGGTGTGGAGAAGGCCATTGTTGTCTTGGAAGCACATTCTGAGTAATGAGTTGATTTCCTTGCTATGCAGTTTATTGTGTTATAAAGCGCCAACAGCAAAGCACGGTGGTAGCATTTTAAATGTCACCAAGGTAACCATCATCAGTCACCTCATTGCAATTTCACATATAGAGCTCTCCTCTTGGAAATATGAGACTTCCTTGTTCAAAAATTATGCAGGCTTTAAGATTACTTCTGAGCTTCAGAAAATTCTTCTATTATTCCTCACTGTGTACATTAGGCTAATACAGCTCTGAGTTACACTGACATGAAACTGCTGCTGGGGATTTAATGTAAAGGATTTCCTGCCTTTTGTGCTCTTAATTGCCAGCTGTTTTTGCATGCTGCATTACATCTGCAGATAGTGAAACTATATTAATGGGTTAGCAATAATAAAAGAACAATTTCCTATCATTTCTATGCTTACAGCACCGTTAGTGAATCACTGCTTTGCAACCCATCCCTGCACCTCCTCCTGTGAAATAAGTACTGTTGAATATTGTCATCACTTTTACAGTCAAGTACACCAAGCTTGAGAGAAGATGAGATGCCTGCCTGCACAACAGCTGCAGGTACAGGAAGCTGTTACAAGTGCATGTATGCCTTGCTTACTGTGTCTGAGGACTTAGAGAAGGTCTTAAATCCTAAATCAAGTAGGGTGTGGAAAACTTTCTTCTGCTCCAAAAGAGTGCTCAGGTGCTGGAGCAGGCTGCCCAGGGAGGTGGTGGAGTCACCGTCCCTGGAGGTGTTCAGGAAAGGTTTGGATGTGGCAGTAAGGGATGTGGTTAGTGGGCAGTATTGGTGGCAGGCTGGTGGTTGGACTGGATGATCTTAGAAGACTTTTCCAGCCTTTGTTTCTGTGAAACCCTGCCTCCTTTTATCTCCATAAACTATCTGAGATATGGAAAAGCTTTTTAGTTCTATTTAATTGTACTTTCTGTAAAGTACTTCAGAAAACAATCCTGGCTCAGACATTACTCACAAACCTTTTGTTCGTTGTTTGGCAACTTATTTCTAGCCTAGAGATTTTCCACCTGGGAAGTTGCTTTTAGGCCATATATTGCTTGGCTGGAGGGGAGGATTGTTCCTGGAAGAGGAATGACTGAACCAGCTAACGTGTATTGCTTTATAGCAACTGCAAAGAGCTCAGAAAGATTCAGCTTCCACAAGAACTTGATTTGATTGCTCTTTGGAAGGTCGTCCTGCTTAAGCAATCACATTTTCTTGGAATATTCTCTTTTACAACTTTGGTTGCTTTGTTGGCGTGGAAAACTGACCAACGCTCTTCTGAGTACTTGTATCAGTGCAGTACTGCACAGCTGTAGGTTAAAAATAATAATTAAAAAGTGTTGTGTATGTACAGATGCAAAATGAGGTGCAAAAGGAAGCTCTCTGCATGTCTGTACTGGCCCCCTAAGAGGTAAATGTCCCATGTCAGTAGCCTGGACCTGCTGACTATTCTGAGTACAGAGGCTTCTCTGTGCCCCTGAGAGATGAAGCAGCAGATGTGTGTGGCCAAGGAACAGAGGTTTATCTTGAGTCAGGCTGAACTGTATATTCACCTGGAAGTTGGAGGCAGCTTATAGAACGTGATTCTTTACAGAACAGAACTTGAAGAGAAAATATGGAGCCGTTAAAATCCAAGGAATAAAGCATTTAGTCAGCAGTCTGTCCCTGGTGGGGAGACAGATTTGTTAACAAGTGGAGCGTGGAGATGGGAAGGAAGGGAGCAAAGACTTCTTCAGTGAGCAGAGGGCACTGATGCTGGAGGGCATGGAGAAAAGCATACAGAGATTGGGCGGTATTGGGATCACAGAGTCATTAAGGTTGGAAAAGACATCTAGGATCATCAAGTCCAGTTGCCAACATATTACCACCATGCCCACTGACCACTACCCTAATTGCAAATCTACACATTTCTTCAAATCATTTCAGAAACAGCCTATTCCTTGAAGTGCTCCTCCAGGAGCTTCATACCTCTTCATCCCGTTCTGTTACATGCCTTTTACACCAAGATGCAGATCGTTTATTATTTATCAATTATTTTTAATTGAAGTTAAGAAATGACATCAGGGTGATTGTTCTCAGGTCCCTTTCCACCAGGTGACGTATATATTTTATGGAGTTTAGGCAGTTTTGGATTTACATGTTTAGAAACTGCTAAAAGATTAGAGTTTATGTACTTCCACTAGCTCGATTTTTTTAGTGTAAATGATGCAATTGCAAAACTTGCTGCTGCTTTTGGCTTTTTAGCTACTTTGGCTTTTGTGCTGCTGACTTATTCTGTTGGTTCAGATGCGAGGCCCTTGGCTTTCAGAGTCCGGAGAGGCAGCTGCCCACAAGGCTCTGTCCTGCAGCAGAGAGGGCAGCCTTCCTTCAGAGGATTCAAAGTCAAGAGGGTTGGATGATTAGATTAGATTAGATTAGATTAGATTAGATTAGATTGGCCTTCTGTTTTCTGAAGGAGTCTGAAACTTGGAGTAGAAATGCAAACGCACAAGCTGTTGATTCTGGGCTCCTATAATAGCCTTGTTCATAGTGCTGCAAGTTTTCCTTCAAGCACATTTGTGTGGGGCAACTGTGGCATCAAGTGATTGGGATCCATCTGCCCATCCTCTGCATGGGGCCTGGGGACTAGGCAAAAACAAGATCTGTTCATGGGTGCATGGAAAATATAATCTTCCTGCTGGTTCTGGGGTATTCCCAGCCCAAGAGTTCTATTTAACTCCTCTGTCCCTGCACTAAGAGGGGTGAAGCCTCCTCTGATCAGCAGGACTGACCTGGAAGCTAGCTGCTCTACAAAGCACGACGCCTATGAAAAGCTGAGGAAGCTCTGTAGTGTCTGGATGGGAAAGGCTCTTGCTTAGCTGTCCAGAATGAAAAAAAGGACTTCCTTTGCTTGCTCTACAAGCACCACTGATCAAAGTCTGCTGTTTTACTCCCACCTCATTAGTGCTTCCTTCCACAGGAGATGTCCGGGGAGATGGAGCTGCACCCAGGTGGAGGTGGGGGGGTGCAAGGACTCAAGGGGTGTCTTTGCTGTTTATGATGACGCTCAACATACCGGGCCATCAGACCAGACCCGCAGACTGCTGCCAGGTGTCTAAAGAAGGGATGATGAATTGAAGCAGTGACTATCAGGATAAGCAGATCTGTCAGTAAGAAGACTTTCTAATCTGTTGCTTTAACTCAAGGATTTCTGGTTTGACTTTCCAGTTTTCCTTTCTAGAAGATGGCTTTTATTCATGCATAACTTTTAATATGTTTGTACTGGAAAATCTCTGTGTTAGTTACTCCTCTGTGACACATCCCGGAGGTGAGGGCTCACATAGGCAGTGATCTTGGAGCTGATTTGATCTAATGGATGTCTGGAAGGGATTTTGGGAACTACTATTTCAAATATTTTGTGTTATGGTTTGTTGGAAGTTTGACTGGTTCTAGGCATTTCACTGAAGATCTGAGAGTAAATTCCAGTATCGACCCATTATTATCCGTACAGAAAAGAAAGAACATGAAGTCACTCTTTTCTGCACTGGTAACTTAAGGACAGTGATCTAATTTGAGTACCATAAATTATACCCATGAATAAGCATGTCCTGTTTCTTCAGAGGTGCTGAACACTTCTGTTGACTTCAGTGGAAACTGGAATAAGCCCAGTGCATGCTTTGCATGAATCATGTTACATAACAGAAAAATGATGGTAATTTATGTTCAGCACTGTGATGAAAAGTTCTTGAACTCCTTTTGAGTTTGAAAGATGGGAAAACTGGAGACTTACACTGAGACTTTCAATTCAGCTGCTCTTCAAACCTGCACTGTGCTTCTCGTGTGCAGCTCCACTATAATACCTGCCCAGGTGCTCCTTCCCACCTTCTCAGTGTGGCCACTTGCAGAGGATGCTGGTACTTCTTGTGGCATAACGCCAGCACAGTGCTGAACACCTGGGGCTCCCAGGAAGCCATGGGTGTTTGGTAGGCTGCTGCACAGAGCCTGCACCTTCTTGGCATGAGAGACGTTTGTGCCATTTGGTTACACCTCGTGCTGCTGGGAAGACGTGTGCAGGTGGCCTTACTTAGTGCTTGCACTTGCAAAGCACAGATGTGAGCAGATACAGGACAAGAACAGAAGCTCTGGGAACACGATGTCTTCAGCCCTTTATTGTACAAATCAGGGATGCTCTCTGCAGGCAGTTCCCATGCAGTCGCTCCTGCTCAGGGTCCTGCACCTTTCATTAGGAAGAGTGGCCAATGTGTGCAATAACCATACGTTCCCTCAGTCCCCTCCAAGCACTGCTCTTTGCTTTCAGCAAGGGTGAGGGGAACACCGAGTCTGAATTAGAAACAGGAATAAAAATGAAGAAAGGAAAGCAATCAGAACACCTAAAATGTGGCACTATTTTTAGTCACGAGTAGAAAAAATTGTATTGAGTGTTGTTTGATCATAATCTAAACAGCCTAAACAACCCTTTGAATTTGCAGATGATGTGCAATAGGGGTATTTTTAGCTGATGTTGCTCAGATCCCGAGGGAGGATTTTTGGTGTGTTTCAGCTTGTGACGTTTCTCGCATAATAAGCTCTGGTTTTCTGCAGTAGTTTGATTTTCTGTGAGCCATTCCTGTACACAAATAACTTTTCTTTGTATTCCTCAGTGGCAGTTTTCTTTATTCTGGGTGCTGAATTCAAGGTAAAAACTTCGCCAGAGGGCAGGAATACAATCTTTTAATTTACAGCGTTTGTCCCACACGGACATGGCTGCTTATCAGCTTTTGTTATGGATTTCTCTTCTCTCAGGTTGATGCTCAGATGAAAATGTGTCAAAGAGGCACAGTTTTTGCTGCACTTTTAATTGTGAAACATTGGTCGTTTTTGCCATACTGTAACAGAACTGCATTCAGTGGAGGTTCCATTTCCCTGATTTTTGTCAAAGGCAGTCTTGCTAGCACATGAACTCAGTCACTGTTGCTGTATGGGATGGAAGGGCTGGTGGGAGGCCATGGCTAATTTCTGAAGGTTTTGCAGAAAAAGGGAAATAATTCCCTTCTTCAGGGGCCAATATTCCAGATGCTTCTGCACTCATGACCCGGATGGCCTATGGTGGAAGCACAGAAGGCCCGTGCGCTGCAGAGGAGATTTGCCATCTGAGGTGATGAGAAGGGAGCAGCTGTGCGGGCTGAGCAGGTTTATTGGAAAGGAAAAGAAAAGGCAGGGACTGAGGAAGAGGTGATGGAGTGGAGGCAGCCTGGAAGGATAAAGGCAGGGGTCGCTTTCCTCAGCTGCCCTCTGCTTCAGCCCTGCACCCAGCTGTGCACCGCAGCGCTGCTGTCTGAACCACTGCACGGCTGGGCCATGGGGCTCGGTGTGAGCATGGCACTGAGCGCTCACCTCTGGGTTTTCTCATCTCCTTCCTATCCGTGCAGCCAGGGCCAGCACGGGCAGCGAGCGGGCTGCAGCTTTGGCTGGCTCCGGCTTCTCTATTTCTCACTGAGACAGAGCAGAGTTGTGCCAGTGACAACAAATCTTTCTCCGGGTGACTGAACGATAGATCTACAAATACTAAGAGTGAATGTGATCTCTGTGCTGCTCTGTTCCAGCGTGTGAAAGCAAAAGGACATGCTGCTGTAAGCAGAATGGGAATCTTGTATTTTGACTGATAATAAAATTCCATCCACTGCTATCAAACATTTCAAGGGCAGCGAGCAATATTCACCGAATTGTGGTTCCCTGTTGTTAATGGTCAGTCCCAGCAGCAGCCTGCTGAAGTCGCACGGATTGAAGCATGGCACGTTTCACCATTCTCAGCAGTTCCTGTGAAAATTGGAGTACGTACAGAACTGCAGATTGGTTTAATCACAGAGGTGGCCGCAGTCCGGCTCCGGGCTGTTGTTTAACACAGCGCTGACTTCAGCCTGGATTTTCTTTACCTGCACACTACTGTCCATTTGACATTTTGGGATCTTTGCCATCTCCTCAATTTATATAGTTGTCATAGGAACTATTTTCTTAGCTGTGTTCTGACTTGTTCCATGAGGCACTTTATTGTATTATAAAGTGTTGACAGCAAAGCACAGCAATAGACTTTTAAATGTCACCAAGGTAACTACTGGCATTCAATTACAGCTTCAGATAAAGATGAATCCTTTCTGCAAATGTGACAGTGACAGTCAAAAAACGTGCTGAGGACAGAGGTAATTTATGATACAACAAAGATTTCTCTTGCTACTTTGGAAGGTTAATTGTGCCCACTCTGATTTTCAGTAGCACAAATGTGTCATGGCTTATGCTCTATTCTTGAAGAATAGATGATGTTTATCAAGACATTCAACCACTGGTGTTCTGTATATTTTGTTGTTCTCATCCACAGATGAGCCTGTCACTCTGCACAACAGACCCAGGACATCTCAGACATGCTGTATCACCAGATGTAACTGCTTTAAGCAGTGTTTCTCTGCTTTACACAAACGTCCCAGAGATCAGAGCAGACATCAGACCTACCTGCAATCTCTCGAAATCTCTCCTTATCTGTTTTCTTTATTTGAATTTTCATGTTAAAGGTGAAAAGAACAGAGCATGACGATGTCAACTGAGGAAAGCAATTATATTTTAAGGTGACGTGCTTTATGAACAGCATCCTGATTGCTTAGCAGAGCTAAAAATAGATGACTGATTAAATAGCTTATCAATATGTGGAGACCTGGGAGTAATGCATTTTTACTGTCGCCTAATAATTCCATGCCTAATAGTGCCTTAGCATTGGAATTTAATAGAGGGGATGTAGGTGGCTCCTTCAAGAAAAAGTGCCCATAATAAAGGGGGTAAAGGAATGTATTTCTGCCCAAAACAGACTGTGCTTTTTTCCTCCCTCAAATGATTAAAATAAATGCCAAGATCCCTTATACAAAAGGGTAACAGGGACAAGCATGGAGTCCTTGTCCTCATGTACCATGTAACATGAAAGCCAAACAAAGGACTTGAATTTCTGAGGACCTGGTAGAGGAGGTACAGCTTTTGCTGCTGGAACAGTTTTGTTATCTTTGTTTCATGTAACACAAAGACATTTTCTCCCTGCTTTTAAGCCTTTTTTTTTTTTTTAAAATCATCTTAATTCCCCCTCTTTCATCATCAGTCTACCAACAGGACCTTTCCTTCTATGCCCCTAGTTCTGTCTTCCCTCCCAGGCACACTCTTACTTGGACTTCAGCCCTTCAAGGAATACTGCCCCGGAGGGATGGCCCTGCTTAGAGGTCTCCAGATCGTTTTATACCTTCCCTGAGAAAAAACCTGTACATCTGCTGTCTATATGTGCTGGAGCCTCTTGGCTGGTACAAAGTCCAGGGGCTGTGCAAACAACTGATGCAAAGATACATATAGCAGTTAATGCTCTTCTGCCATTTTGTTAGGAGAAACAAAGTTTAATATGTTGTCATGAACACATTTTAATGCCATGCATCACATGTACCTGAGCAAACTGTGTAACTCGCAAACACTTGGTTAGCTCCCATGAACTTGATATCCTGTGAGCTCCATCTTGGGAAGGGCACTTGCCTTTTTTTTTCCTTATTTTTCCCTATGTAAGAGGACTGTGAGCTGCTTGCTCTTTCGGTAACAGTATGAGGTCATTGCTCGATTACAGTAAATTGGTGATTGTGAGTTTTCATTTGGTCCGTAGATGAGACTGATTACACTCCATATCAGAACGAATTCTCAGACACAATCCTATTACACTTACTTGAAATGTTTTGTTCCAGACAGTGTTTAGTCTTAAGGGAAAGAGCATCACAGAAGGAGCACTGAAGTGGGAGCTTGGAAGGCTACACACCCATGTAAAACTGGCAGCTTTGTATTGTTTAAATGCCTTTTTTAGTTTTAATACATTTAAAAATTTTCTAATACAGTGAAATATTTTTAGTGAGACAGAACGGCAGTAGCTTTATGTCTGATCTTTCTCTCTTCCGCCACTGGATCAATTCTCTAGAGGTTGTATTTGACAGTTCCTGAAACTTAATTCAGCAGCTCTTCATGGAATTTGCTGTTAGACACACAGCTGGCTCTGAAATGGTTGGCTCTGGGGCAATCCAACCAGTGCACAGAGGAAGCAGACAGGAGGATCTGCTGGACGGTGTTTTGTCGCTTCTAACAAATGTGCTGGTATGGCAGGAGTGGTTTGTGTCCAGAGAAGTGATTTGCTGATCTACTCTGTAACTTTACACTTCATGAGATGGGAGTCTTGAGAATACCAGCGCACTCCAATCCTCTGAGAATTTATCCTTCAAATATGTAGTTCTCCAACTCCTGAAGACGAAGTTCTGCAGAATGCCAGTGAGCCAAGCTCCGTGTTTTCTGAGGCACCAGGCTGTGCAGAACTGTTGTTCTTTTGGGTCTGGCATCCGTGAAGTCACCTGGATAGTCTGCACTGGCACTTGGGTGCGTGTGCTTCATAATGATAATCACCACTGTATGCTGCTGAGTACAGTTTAATTCCTTCTGTTAACGCATCCTGCACATTATTTACATCCCTGGCATACAGCAAACCCTTTTGTTTAAGAGTTCAATTGGCTTGTAAATGACTTTTAAATTCTAAGAACTTGCAAGTGGGCTAAAGTGAGTACACAAGCCAGGTTGACATGAGGGATATATTTGTAATAGCTGGTCTCTGTAATTTTCTCAAGGCTGTACACAGGGCTGACGACAGGCATTAGAAAGGAGTCTGTGCTTGAGGAACTGGTGAGTAGTACAGCCCAGGCCAGGAAAAGCATGGGGCAATCAGAGACAGAACAACACATCAGGCTCAGTGTGCTCTTTGCTCTGTACATCTAGTGATGTCTTTCTTGTGTGCTTGCCAACCATCCTGCTAAGCAAGGCAGCAAGTGGGAGATTTGTGTGGTTTTGGTGCTGCAGGATGCCAGCCTGCCACTGTTGTGCACAGCCAGGAGGGCCTGGGCTGCAGCCATTGTGACAAAGCAGCTGCTTTAAGGGAGATGCAGAAGGAGAAGAAGTGCATTTTTCTAAAGGTCGGGTAAACTTATGGAACTCTTACAGGCAGAGAAAATTATAGCTTTGGTCTCTTGGCAGTGGGCTTTGGAAGGGGATGAAAAGAACGAAGGCGTAACAGTGTGCTCCAAAGAAAAGTCTCTTAAACACTGCTATTAGAATCTATTAGGAGGATTTCTTCGGGTACAAATGAAAGGCAGCACTTTGGTGTGGAATGTTCCTTACTTTTAACAGGTTAAATGGCTCATTTGATTACATGGGCTTGCTTGGCATTTACTGGAATTGCATATTAACTCCTACTGTAACTGATGCTGCCTACAGGTCAGATAACAAAGTTTGAACCTGTGAGCACAGCAAAACTTGTATTTCTTATTTTCATCCACCTGCATAAAGCTGATGAGATTGCATGATGGTTGGGTGCTGGATACAGAGTTAACATCAGTGGTCAGATTTACAGTGTAAAGTTACTGCCCTTGCAGGAAAGAGGCTCCTATGGCTGTGTGTGCATATGTGAGTAAATCTCAAGTATTCATCAGTGGCTGGCTGATTCTCACTTCGAAAGTAATAATAAATATCATTTGGAAATGTGTAAGAAACAAGCATCCTTCTTGCAAGGTGCATCATATTATTGTATTTGATTGAGATTTTCTGAGAATGCAACAGCACTGAAGAAATCAAACACTACAGAAAACTCCAGCTAAAACATTTGTAAACCTCAAAAACAAGTAATGTGCTTAAAAGCTTGTTTTCTTTTGCAGCAAGTATATTTGCAAGTTGAGAATAATGCTCAGTTTCAGGACAGAAGTTCTTTACAGCAGCATTTGTGCCTTCATGCTAATACATTCTCCTGAAGTTCTGTCACTGGTTTCAATATCTCCCATTAGTTTAGGTCCTCACGTCCTTCCTGCCATTTGTACAGGTTTAACCCCAACAGCACCAAGGCATGAAATCTTCAAGAAATACAACAAACATGGAGATATGCATATACTGCAACTTCATCCTTCCTTGCAAAGAGTGGTTTCTGCAGATTCTTCTGCACAGCTGAGGATCTCAGGGCTGCAAATCTGTGCTAAAACACTGCAACACTGCTGTTGTACGCTGAGCCCCTGGTGTTCCAGCCTTTGGCTCCCAGCTGAGCTTGTGGTTCACAAAAACAGTGATAAACATCAGGCAGAATTTAACTTAATTGAGCACCATTGTCATTAGTTCTCAAGGTGAACGTAAAGGCATTACAAGAAATTCTAACTTCCTGTTTTCTCTTACCTAAGGAGCTTCCTGCTGAGTTGGAACTGTTTCTGTATGTGAAAGCATGGTGCAGCAAATCTGCTGAGGTTCAGCTGTGACACTGCAAATGATTCCACTAGCTGAATCTTCCCTCATTTTCGGTTCAAAGTCATAAAAATACATTTTAAAGATTTCTTAGAGATAGTTTGAGAGCAGTGCTTCCTGGAATATTCTTTAACAGCTGGGTGATGGTCATATTCCTGTAACCTTACACAACTGGCACATTATGGGATTTACACCCTCAGGTATTTTTGGAGAACATAATCTACAGCAGGTTGTACACTTTGTAGCTTGGCTGAGAAAGTCGTAGAAAGTAAATGTTTTTGGCTCTATCCTCCTCGTTTGCTTAAACTATTTTCCGAAAGAGTAAACACTGTCGATGAATGACAGTTTATAACGTTCTTTGGCCAGGCTGATCCCTCATCTCCACACTGTTAGTGTTGAGCATGAACGACTCTCACTGCAGTTTGAGAGACTAAGCCCTTCAAATGTGGCTCCTGACAATAGGTGCAGAACTCACCCATCTGCTGAATGGCAGCTTAAATGTGCTGAAATATCCAAATCTGTTTCCATTCCTCTTGACTTTGTGTTTGACAACACAGCTCGCTGCTTGTTCATCTTTATTTGCCTGAACAGAGTTTTGTTTGTTTGTTTTTTAAAAGCCAAATGACAAATTAAAATCACTTCTTTAAAAATCATGTCAAAGACAAGGACCTCTTCTGTCCCAAATCACAAAGACACTCAGTGGATCTTCACCAGAGAAAAGATTCTGTAATGAGAAACTGATTATTATAGTACAGATTGTGGTGATGATTGTGTTCAAGTCAAACCAAATTGTTGATGGATGTATTGTGAAGTATAAATGGTCCAGAGCTTTTGGTATAGGAGCTGCAGAATCCAGACATATCAGAGCTTGACTTATTTGTGTTGGTTTTTTTTTATATATATATATACTTTTTGATTATGATGTAGGATGAATGAACTCACACAGCTGGTTATGTGCTGTAAAGTTCTACAAAATAGATGGAGAGAACATCTGGATGTTGTGAGGACAAATGTAGAAAGGAATAAACCTTATTAATCTACGGTGATTTGAAAGATGGACATGTTCTGCACGCTGAGTTCACAGCACAGCCAACAATCTGACAACAGTTTTTAGAACATGTACTGTTAACTATACATTAATCATGCTTTCTTGATATGAGGGCTGTACTGAAAATGCTGAGTCACAGCCTGAAGCAGCGATGGAGCACCTGGTGGGAAGGCAGGGCCAGCCCAGGGGAGCTCAGCTGCGTGCAATGTACTGAGTGACAGAAGGGCTGGAGCCAGGATCCACCCCTCAGCTGTCCTCATTTAAGGGTTGGCAGTGGAGGTGAGGGAATCTTACCTGGATATCTCTGTGCACATGAGGCCTTCTGAAAGGTAAACAGATTCCTTCATTTGTCTTTGTGCTTGCTGCTGTCACGTTTAAGTAGTTGTTCAGTTGCTGCAGTCTGGGATCGTGTTGCTCTTATGTTGTTGTTACACCTCCCATTGCACTGCAAGTGATTTTGAACAGATTGTCTTTAGCCCACTGAGGGTAGCAAGAAAGCAGAGACTAGCAGAAAATACTGTGATTATTTTATAACCCTTATTAAGAATGTGGTAATCTTGCAGGTTTTTTCATTACAGAGAAAGTTATTATGGGTGGTGATCACAAAGTTTAACTACTAGAAGGGTAGAAATGAGTCTGATGCACAGCCAGGGAAGAAGTCTATCAGTCCTCTGTTGTAATGACTGCTCAATGTAGAATATTGTGGGAAGGTTCCATTGCTTTCTAGTGAGGAAAGCAAGTGTATTTTGTAATAGCACAATGATAACATGAAATAACATATTTGGGGTGTTGGTTCTGGTTCAGTACAAGAGGCAGGAACAGACACAAGTGATACAATTAGCAGAGCAAAGCATGAGTTCCCAGGTGCATTACTTAGCACCTTTGTTTCCTGACTCACCAACAGCTGTTTTGCTGTTGCTGTTTTGCTGCTTGCTCTAGCTTTGTTCACATCAGCTACAAGATCGCTTAGAACCCTTTGCAAAGCCAACACTGGGGGCGTGTAGAAACTCGCAGCATGGCAGTGATGGCAGAACGTTCTGAGGTGTTAAATAAAACTGTACAGTGTTCACTCTTTCATGCATCCCAAGACAGCATCGTGGCCAGCTGGGAAGCTCGCCTGCTCTAGGTGTTGTTTGGAGTGCTGTTATACGTGGAAGCAGTGGGGTCTCCAAGTGTGCTAAGGAAAAGCATGTTTTTTAGATTATTGGGTTTTTCTGATCCAAGCAAGTATTTGGGGAGAAATTGTTCATTCAAAACTGGTAATATAGTCTGCCAGTGGTGTGCATTGCACCATGAGCAAAATGTGAGTGAAGAGACTGTCTGCAACTCAATGAGAGGTGACAGCTGAACAACAGGCTGCTAAACCCAAATGGTGTGTTTGACACAAGACCAAAGGCAGATCACGTTACTATGTGTAACCTTTCCTTGGGAATGGTTAAGTTTGGAGCACCTGGAATTAAATGCTTCCGAAGGAATGCAGGGCCTTGTTACAGCACTGAAATATGAATCCTGAAGTCCGAGACTTTCTGCAATGCACAGTGAGAACTTTGTCCCTACAGTTCTCAGTGATCCAAGTTTGATTTGGAGGCCTGTAAGTATTAAGGGGATCATTTGGAGTACTTAGAATGTGAAGAGCACTGTGTGTGCCTCAGAATATCCACCTTATTTTCTTTATCATAGCTGTCAATTTTTCTGTCACCTTTAGGAGCAATGAAGGCACACATTCACAAACAATTTGTCTGGGCCAAATGCCAGCAAGCAGTTCTAGGAACTGTGACAACAAAATGTTGGGGCTCCTCAAGGGGAGAAAGATCTCCTGAGAATGAACAAGCTTCATCGAGCTTTAAAAGGTGAAGAAGTCTAATTGGATGCTGAGAGATCCAGTATTGACGAGAGTTGCACTTGAGCAGCAGAACGTGTGCTGCTGGTTGAGCACCTACTGTAGCATTGCCAAGGCAGAGTGTTGGAGCTGTGCCTCTTGGATCTTGTTGTGCTCAGTAATTTGCTGACAGTTTGCTCTTCAGTGTTCCCTTTCACTCAGATGCATTTTCTTCAAATGTTTCTTACCACAATATTACATAAAAATGGACAGCGTATTTTCTTAAGAATCTTCAGGTATGCTCAAGGTTTTAGAACTAAAATGATGGAAATATAAATGATTCTGTAAGCAGAATGAGCAGGGAGAAGGCTTGCTGTTAGAGGTATTTGTAGCGTACTGTGTTTGCTAAGTAAAAGCATTTTGCAGAATTGGACCTGATAGCTGTGGTCCATGAAGTTCTGACAAAACCTGGTGCTGGTGGGTGCAAGTCTGCTGTAAAGTGGCAGTTCTGTGTAGTTTCTTAGTAGAATTAATAGGGGATGGGGGAAAGACAATAGGAACAATTGTGAAAAGTAAAGAACATCTGGGAACACAGTCTCGGATGCTGCAAACTGGAAACTAAAGCCTTTCAACAAAGTGCTGTTAGTATGCTCAGATGAAAGGTGCTGATGCATTACTTATAAATACCACTTTACTGCACACGTGCAAAACTCCCTCCCTTTCTCCTTGGCTTGCAGAGGCTTTCTCAGCTTCTCATCTAGATCTGGCATATGCTGTCTGCCCCGTGTGGATCCTTTCTCTTTTGGGAGGAGTGCCGGTGGTTTGGGCTGATCCAAATACTTGAGCAAAGCAGCAGAAGGCCTCTGTAGTTAGCAGTGCTGGGTTAGTAGCAGAGGGCTATGAGGATGTTAGTGAAACGGGAACATGATGTTAACGCTGTTTTTTAGGAACTTACAACCCCTTTTTGTTCTTGAGCTTGTTTGGGGTGGTGAGACCTGTGTAGCTTTCTGCTTCTGGGACTCCTGTGGGTAAGTGGAGGAAATCCTACATTTTAATAAGGAAATATGTATCTTGCCCTTGACTTCAGGTAAGACAAACTGAGCCCAAATGTATGCTTAAAAAAGCACAGTTCTGGCATAGTATTATTCTGATAAGCTCCTTGTGGGTAATGTTTTATATCTAGGTAAATTTTGCTGTATTTGAAGAGGTGATGGATGGTAGTGTAAATCAGAGCTGCCAAAAACCTAAGTGAATATTAAGATTACACTTCTATGAGCATCTCATGGCAAGAGTATTATTTCTGATTTAAGAAACCACCCCTTCCTTCTCCTACTTAAACACTGACTATATTTGGAACAAGCTTGTTTTACTACACACTGCGCAAACGTTTAAGAAGATGTGGCTTCTTCCCTGAGCATCATCTTCTAATAAATAGAGAAGTTTAGAGGAATATATTATACATGAAATAGAACTTCCAGTCAATCCACAATCACCAGTATAGACGGCTGCAGCACCAACATTTGTTTTAATATCCATAAGAACTTGTGTCAAATACAACAGACAAGGAAAGAAAGATGTCTGAATCCTCCTAAAACTCAAAGGTGTGAGGGGTAATTTTAGGTTATGGAGTAAATCATTACAGGTAATTTCATCAGGATTCTGTCCACTGTCAGTATTTTTATCCTCTGTGTTAAGAAAGTCACCAGTATTTCTTTTTGATTTGTGAGAATGGGGTTTCCTTCAGCCATGAAACACTTTGTGTGTGGGTTATCACAAAATGCAGTACAGCACGTCATTGTTTTTCTCCCCAGTACCTTTATTGGCTACATTGATCTAAAAGAGAAAATGAGATTTTTTTTTTTTTAAAGTTCAAATGTAGTTTAATGTCACTAGAGACTAGAAGATGTGGATCTTCTCCCAGAATCCAAACTGCTTGCTGGCTATTCTGAGCAGATCTACTCTGCAGCAAGAGCAGCCTCTGTGCTTCAGACCCTGGGGAAGTGACTGCCAAGCCGTGTCTGCACAGTGCCTCTTGGTATTGCTGTGTGCCTCGTGTTCAGAGCATTGAATGTTCTGTCTGGGAAAAGGAGTGGTGACGAACTTCAGTAGATGGCAGAAAACCAGTACCCTAAGGCTGCCTTGCAACTGAGCGAGGGGGCAGTGACTGCCCCATGTGGCGCAGCACAGCAAGCCTGTAAAGGGGCAGAGAGATGAATTTACCATCCAGGCTTAAAGTCCACTTTATTTTATGTGTAGGCTTGGGTAACATGCATGGTGCTTCACAAGGACAATCCCTAATGCTGTGTTTATCCAGGAATGCACGATGAGCTGCTGCGGAATAAGTGATCAGTGAAGACAAGGGGATGAAAAAACAGTGATAGGATTAAGATTGGGCCATGTCATCTGGTTCAACTACTTTGTAGTGATCTTTCCATATCCTCCTCTTAAGCTTGAAGATCACACAATGTAGTAAAGCTCTGATTGGAAGTCTGACAGCAGACTAATGCAATTTCTCCACATACTTATTTTCACCCAAGGTGAAGGGACTTCCCCTTCATGGTGTTTAAAACCATAGCTTTGTTCATTTCTCACTTTAAGGGAAAGATATTTTGGGCAAATGTATTTATCTTACTCTGTTGCAAAACAAAAAAGCAAACCAGGAGCTAAAGGAACTTTCTTGGTTAGGACTCCAAAACTTCTGTTTGAAAGAGTCCCAGGAATCTGGAAACTTCTCCAGGTTCCCCTTAGCACCAGATGAAGCAAAGCATCTTCCCATTTTCCAGTTGTTCTGCTATGCTTCTCCTCCAGGGCAGTGAAAGCTTTTCTTTCTTGCATTTGTTTCTGTGCCAGCCCTGGAACCGTGAGCTGTGTGTCATCTGGAAAAACACTTAACTGGAAGTGTTCTGAGTCCTTGGCAGGACCTGGGTTTGGACTCAGTTAAAGGGACAGACGTGTTAAATCTCTTCTTCCTTCACCCACACTGGCTCAATGGTCACCTTAATTTCAATTGGAGCACATGTGCATGCACAACCTCCACCCAAAGCTCAGCAGCTGCACTTGGCTGATGTCTCTTTGGGCTTTTATAGCATGAGGGTTGTTGCAGTTGCCTGGTCCTGGGAAGTCCTGCCCTGCTCAGAGGCTGCTCCTGGGCACACAGGGCATGGGGAGCCGGGCTTCCCTGGGATCACTGCTTTGGGAGCAGCCTGGGAAGCTTTCCAGAGCTGTGTCAGTGCGACTGCTCTGCAGTAGGCATTGCAGCCTGTGCTTCGTCCTGGAACATATGTTTGCTCTTCCTGAAATGTGCCCTTTAGGATTTTGGTTTCGTGTTTCCAAAGCTTCAGTTTTTGTTTAGAACTGGAGTTAATACTTTCCAAAGTGTCCCGATCTTCCTATGATAAGAGCACTGCATCCTGACCGGGTCTCCAAATTTAAACCACGTGATTCCTTTCGTACGACAGGAGTTGGGTCAGGCTGCTCACATGTAGGCAGGAGTGGGCTCACTACTGACATTTCCTGCTGAAAGATCCCCTTTCTCTCTGCCCTCTTTTCCAAGAAGACTGTGTGCCTTTTAAATGGGAAAGAAGGTCTTGCTCCACTGGATGTGGAGAAATAGGCACACGTTTTTCTTTTCTGAAGATTATTGTGTTTTAGTGTTCATTTGTATACATCATGGACTTGCTATTCTCTTGAAATGCTTTCTTCTGTAGGTTCTTTCTATTCCATTCCTGTTGGAAGGAAGCAGAAAATGTGACATTTGACAGACAATATGTGACACGTTGTTTTGCAGTTTTGTTGTTCCATGTAATATACTGGATCTTCATACACACCTCCCCTCCAGAGTGAGGTTAACTTCTCAGTTAAGTGAATCCTTATCCTATTGTGTTCTGTTTTCTCCCCTCTAAGAAAAGTGCACCTGTAGGTTCCAAGAAAATTGTGACTGAGATGAGCCACATTTAATTAAAAGTGGTGAAGAGATCTATGCTTATATGGTTATCTGTCCATTTTTATTGGGTACTTCAATTTTAAGTCCTCAGAGAATTGTGAGAGACTTTAGGTTTTCCCTTCAAATCCCTGTAATGATTGTGACTTGGGGCTTCTTGTGGTTTTGTTTCTTTTAATTAAGGACTGAAAATATATAGTGCCATAAAACATCTGGCATAGCCTGTCTCTGTTGCAAAGTAATATGGTCCGGCATCCTGTGCGTTTTGTCAGTCATAAATAACCGCCTCAGTAGTGTTCAGAGCTCTGTGAGTTTATCTGCCAAATATTGCCAAGTATTTGAATAAAACTCTCATGCTAATCTCCAGAGCCCTTCTTGCCTTTATCCACTGCAAGTTTCGATTGTAATGGACAGCAACTTCAGCTGTCTTGGGTTATCCTTTACAGCAACTTGCATTCTACGAGCAAGTTACTTATTTTATAGGCAGTCTTTTACTATCTCTTATTTTTCTCCAGAGTAGTTAATCTGTATTTTTAAATGTGAATGTTTTGCATAGCATTTCCTGATGCATCTTTCCTTTATTTCATGCAAAATGTCTCCGTAGCAGTCTTCATAGTACATTGTGCTTAGAAGTAAGCACACTGACATTAATTACTAACACTTGGAATTTGGGCTTGATATTATAGAAGTAAGACTTGGAGATAATGTAAAACATCTCTAGTTTAAAGGGGCATGTTGGATGGACGATGGGCTGCTTTGTTCTGGTAACTTTCTTTCAGGCTCCCATGCTTCCAAGCTCAGTACTACACCAGCACCAGGAAGGGATGTTTTTCCCTCCTACAGGAATACATTTTTACAGGTACAGAGATGGGGTTATAAACGTCGTCTCATCCCTTTAAGCTTGGAGGGAGTTCAGGGCTTCGGGCTGTGATCTGTGTAATGAAGTGTGTGGGGTGAAGGAGGTCAGGGCTGGATCTGCCTCTAACAGGCACTGCTGTTTGCCAGGCTTCAGGATGATGACCACAATTAAGGCTCAGTGATGTCTTTGCTTGTTTGATCATCCTCACAGCTGCAGTCCTCTCTGCAATTCTTGCAGTGATGTCACATGGATGTAGGAACCAAAGTGAGCCCATTGAGTTAAAATAATAAAAATAAAGAAAGAAAAAAGTCCAAAGCAAACACCAACTACAAACTTAAATGGAACAAAGGTAACCAGGGCAGTACAACAGCTGCTCAAGTAGAATTATCTCAACAAAAAAATCAGAGGGATTTCATTCAGGTGTGGGGGACTCTGAATGCTGTAAGAGATGAGCAGGTTTGCAGACAGGGTTGAATGGCCAGCTCTTCTCACAGCTTTGTTGTGCTGAGCTGCTCAGTGTTGTGTCCTGCCACAGGATGAAGGTGGCAATGGCAGAGGTTTCTAATCAGTGTCTCTCCTGCGGGGATTGCAAACAGAGACTTTGTGCTGCCACATCAGAGGAAATGCATTGGTTCCTGATGAGCTCAAACCAGCAGCACTGGTGTTTAGTCTGTGCATTAATTCAGAACTGTAGGAAGAAGTGGTCTTAACATTGCCCTTCTTTCTAAAGAGTTCTGCTGAGCTGAGGAATCCAGTTTCTGTGTGCTGGAGAGCACGAGAGTAATGCCCTGATTTCCCAGTATGTCTGTGTCCTACCCAAGGTACAGTTGCAGTAACTGGGGTCCCCTACACTGTAAGATTGTTTTCAGATTTCAAGTGGCAGCAGATTGTTTTCTTCTCCTCAGAAGCTGACGCACACAGTCAGACAGGCCCTGACATCTCTTGTCTGTGCTGGCACTGTGATGGGGAAAGGAGGGACTGTCTCTTCATGGCAGTGTTTGGGTTGGCTTAATTTTCATCAGCGTGGCATTTTTCTAAATGTTTTGCCACATCTTCATGCAGCAGAGCCAGCAGGATCATAAATGAGCGTCTGCGGAAGCAATGCTCACAGTGCAGCAAAAGTTAGAGGTGCTTTTTTTTTCTTATTGTGATTAAAAATTGTTGCAAGAAATCTGATCGTGTATGCATAGCACTCTAACTAGAAATTGCGTGACCAGAAGATGAAGGTAACAAATGAAAAATGCTACATGACAATGGTGATGATGTTTGGCTGATTAGAATAATATCGCAAATCCGGAAAGGTGCTCAGCCAGAAACTCAGTCAAATTGAAGAAGAGCTGTGGAGTCTCATAGAAATAACATCTCAGTGTTGGAGTAACTGCTGCTTAGGCTGCAAACTAATTGAGAATTGGGGGTGGAGGAGAGCTCTGCAGATGGCTGCTGGGCTGCGTGCACTGAGAATCCTGGAAGAAGATGCAAAAAAACAGAAGCGTTTGGCATCAAAGAGTAGGTAAATGATGCAGGCTTTGTGCCAGGCAACTTTTTAATATGAGCCTCTATAGATCTGGAATTGCAGGAACAAGCAGAATCAAGAAGCCTGAATTATGAGCATAAAAGCAAAATAAAGCCCATAGTGTTACTTGCAAATTTCTTCTAATAAGTGACTTTGGCTCCAGTGGGAAGGATGTGTGTGTCTGTTTGTTTGGAGAGCAAGGAGGGCAGAGGACAAACAAGCAAGCCCAGGCAGCAAACAAGGTTTGTGATGTACCTGAAAGAGTCAGTGTGGGTTTCCTGTCCTAATCAGGCAAATCCCATCACATTTTTGCAGAAAAGCTGTCTTGTTTGAACAAGAGATTCACAACACACCAGAGGACAGTCTGACCTACAGGGAGCTTTCCCGGAGAAATGGACTTTTCTGATATTTTTAGACTCACAGAATGGCTTGGGTTGGAAGGACCATGAAGATCATCCAGTTCTTTTTGACACAGGAAATTTCTGCTCTGAGCATGTAATTGGGTCTCAAAAACTGGAAGAGGCAGAGCTTGAGTGTCCATGGCACTGCTTGGAAATACCATGAGCTGTGTTCTGCTAGCAGTCTGAGCGTGCTGCTGCTACTGCAAAAGCCATCACACTGAAAGGACTGTCCATGGAAACAAAGGTGCTCCTTCTCAAGCACATCTGCTTACACAGGATTGTGAGATCTTTGACTCAGGACATGCTCAGCTTCCCAGTTTATGCTGTGTTGTTCATCAGAAGTGACTGTTACAGACCCTGATCCTTTGCGTGCTTTCTTTTTCATGCATTCATAATGGTGTCTTCTCACGTTTGCTGTGTGTTATTCACCACTTTGAATCTGTTCAGCACCCTCCATGCTCACTCTTGAGAATGGACCTTTTCAAGATAATTACTCACTTCTCTCTAGAGCAGTCAATACAGTGAATACACCTAGAGATGGGCTGTTTTAAACCACTCCCACTTTCTAGAAAATAATTAAAAAGCAAAATGGATGGACATAAATACAGGATACGGCCTGCTGAAGAGTCTGGCAGGGCAGCAGACTTTCCTTCTGAAGCCGTATGGTTGATATCAATGGAAAAAAAAAAAAATGATGTTTTGCCTACAAGTTAAGGCTGCACAGAAGGACAGAGGCTGCCCTGGGGTATGATGCAGTGCAGCTGGCAGCTGCAGGCCTACTGCTCTTGCTATGCCAGCAGTAACTTCTGGACTGGCTGGGAGGACAGAGTTATCTGCCTTTCACCAGAAGTAAACTGGGTTGGTGGCTGTTGAAACCTTTTCTCACCCGCATCCTTGTTTCTCCCACTCCAATGCTGTACGGAGATCTTTCCTCTCCAGTGCTGCCCGTGAAGGCTTTTCTTTGCCAGTTAATATAAGGAGAGGAAAAGAACACACAGTGGAGGGGGAAGCTTGTTCTGAAATATCTCCTCTGTCTTTCCTTGCAGGAGAGTTTGGTGTGGTTTCGTTGCTGAAATATGCCAGCTAAACTGTATCAGATGAATTATTAATACTTTGCAGACTGCTTCTCTCAATTGGCTGCAGCGAGGCAGCTTCGATGGGGTGTATGAAGCTCCAGTTCTCCATGTTAAAAATAGACCTCAGCCCTCAGAGGAATGGGAAGCTTAACAGACTATTTTTCTCAGCACAGTTTTAGTTCCATTATGTGTTATTTTGTCAGAGTGCATAGGGTGGATTGTTATTTTCGACGTAGTGGGTGATCTGACTGAAAAACCGCTTTTCTGTTTCCTTTCTATATGTCACAAGCTGCGTCAGATTTGGAGCCAAATTTTTCCTTTACTGCATCCTCAATTAGGAAAAAATAAATAGAATCTGTATGGCCGTTACGCAGGTTCATCCTCCAGCTCTCACACTTCCACTGAGCAACATTTCCTGGTGGGAGAATTTTCCTTTCCTTAAAAGCCAAAGGTCAAAAAGGCTGCAAATCAGTCTGTACTTCTATTAACCTCTTCTACTGCTGATCTTTTGTTGATTTCGTTATTTGACCACATCAGCTTTACCCTGGTGCTCTGAAGTCACCCTGCTGCACCTTCTGCCAAAGACTGCTCTCAGCAAACGTTCTGCTGCTTCTCTGCCCAGCACCATGTTTTGTTTGCAGTGCTTCCCCGGAGCTCCTGGATTGCTGCAAACCAATTAATTATATCATCAGTGCCCAATGTAGCAGCCCTTTTCTGTGCAGAGCATTTATAAGGGTTTGAAAGATTTGAATACAGATTTTCACTGTACATAGTGCACTACATACACTGCACAGGTTAAACATCGCTTAGTGCTTTTGTTGCCTTCCTTTTGACTAAACTAGCTCGGGTGATGTGCATGCATTTCTGGCCTTTCATCTCCCTGCTAATGAGAGCAAGGAGAGCATGACCTGTTGTTGACTGTGTCACTTGTCCTATTCTGGTACTTGTACAAGGTAGTTTGTGTGTTGCATACAGGTCTGCATTCGAGGCTTTAGCCCTATGTGTTGTGTATTGAAATCCCAGCCTTCCTGCTTGTAGGTTCCAGACGTTGATAAACCTGACTGATTATTTTGTTTGTGTCTTTATACAGGGAGAAAAGCATTAGCTTTATAGACGTTAAGAATTTGGTGCTGCTGCAATAAGCCATTTTGGTTCCTTCCTTCTGGCTTTGCTCCCCAGTTGCGTCTCTTGAGTTGACTGCAGTGTGCCTGTGAGCGACCTGAGCTATAAACAAATCCTGGAGTTTTGGGCACTCCATTGGGTGTGCTGCAGCCCTCAACTCTGATCCCAAGGTCACACTTGGGATGTATTACAGGGAATGTACTGAAGATGTCAGTTTGTTGTTACAGGTGCTGCTTCCCTCCAAGGTGGTTTATTTCCTTCTGAACCAGGGGGCTTGTCATAAATAATCCATGCATTCTGACGTACTTAAATAGTTAATTCCCTAATACCGGGTTTTGGATTGGTAGCAAATGTGGGTATCCTTGTCTGTCTCATCACAGTGGAAAAACACATGTGATAAAACTAAGGCTCCAGACAGTTTTCAGATGGATGAAACAAGCTTACTGTTTGCTGCTCTTTTAATTTCCAAGCACTTTGTATAATAACATCCTGCAGTAAGACTACATGAGAACAAAGGCTGATGATTAATGGGTTGTGTAATATAACAGTACAAATACTGAATTTTCCCATCTAACCAACATCATACGAGGTTTGGTTCAGGCAGCACACAGCCCTATTGCCCAGCATTTGATTTTTTAAAACAGAAAAGTAGAAAATCATGCCTCCCTACTCTTCATTGCTTTTATCAGGGGTTATAACCTGCTGCCTCCTTGGGCAAATTCAGACTGTGCTTCCTTTCATGTTGTTGCAACTCTTAGATACTGCTGTAGTCCAGCAGCAATAATGGGAGCTTATAGGATCAAAAGTAAAGTTACCGTCCTGAATGAATTGTTCTTTGGACTGCAGAATGTTGGTAAGCACTTTCTCAATAGATATTTGGTACTATTTTCACTGGGAAATGTGCATTCTTTTCAGAGTGTGAAGTAGAGCTATTGGTGATGAGATTTACCCTTTATTTCAGTTAAGAATCGGGTTTTGTCAGGTTCTTTACTGTCTATCATTTCTTAGACTATTTTGCCATTAGCATCAGAACTTGATATAAATTAATTTGTACATATTTTGTATGATTCCATGAGTATGTGATAATGCATATGGCGAAGCCAGCAGATTTCCAGTTATATTAACTGGTGGATTTCTCACAGGTATTCAAATGTTGCATGGAGGCTGCACTGAGCTTAAAGATGAACATTTTTTTCCTACATGTTAAATGAGAATTAAACTAAATGTTTGTGAATTTGTGCTGTGAGCAGTTTAAGTGCTTGGGTCTGTGAGATCACTGAGTGATGCTCAGTGTATTGACCTTGTCTGGCTTATGTAAGATCAGATTGGCCCTACATACTTTAAATGCTCTTTTTAGTGTGTGGGTGCCCTGCATTTTCTCTGGTGCTCGAGGCGTTGGTCTTCCACACAGCTTCCACTCTGAGGCAGGTGATTGCAGAGCAAAGCTCTGTTTGTTTGTTTTGTCTTACACATGTTTTATCCTTTCATTCCACGGCTCTGAGATTGATGGGGATCTATGGGAGGAGTGTCCTGACACACTGCTGTTGGCTGCTGCTGCCAGAGCTTTGCCCTTCTTGTGTTTCAATGCATCACAGCTTGCAGGCTTTGTGACATCTGGTGGCTGGCAGGTTTGGAGATATTTCTAAATTGTGCATGGATCGTTTCAGTGCCTTTCTTCTTGTTTTGAATTTACCATCTTGTCAAATAAGCTAACGCTTAAGCTCTCATTCAGCTTATGCTCTCAAATCATAAAGAAAATAATCAAATACAGCAACTATAAGTAGGATTGTCCTTAGCTCCCATGCTTTGCTGATATGTTAGCTGATGTGCCATTCCAGTCAATGCACAACATTTTTCTTTCTCTACATTAAATGCAAGAAATAATAAAAGTTCTTGATCCCCTGAAAGATAATTCTGCTACCAGTGTTGATTTTCAATGAGATGAGTAAACATCTTTGCTCTAAATAGAGGGACACTGATCACAGGAGTTCATTCCAGCCGACCAACAAGCAGTGCACCGACCGCATGGCCTTGATCTGCTTACAGCAGGAACCTGTCGCCCTGAGCAAGAGCAGTGATTCAAATTAGAAAACAGCTTATTTGTTTCCAGTTCCTGCATCTGCCTTTTCATCTTGACCTCCCACCTTTATTCTCTCTGAATGTCAAGGCTTCACATCTGGTTTTGTGTTAATTGGTCCTAAAAATTGCTCATTAATGAAAGAATCACAGATCTCCTGACCTGCCATAGCTGCTAATTAAATTACAGCTGACTTGCACTTTTATAGACTTTTCTTACAGAGATAAGTGTTTCCCTTTTTGATTTTATCTCTCTGAAACAAAGTATGGATTAGCTCTTGCTGAACCGTATTTGATCTGCAGAATGCTACTAAATCATTTTACTTTAAGATTTTTTTTTTTTTGTGGGAAAAATGTCTTCAAAGAAAATCATTAAAGATGGAATTGGTAGAGATTATTTAGAAAGGGATTTAAAACCTGATTCGTTTACAATGGGCCACATACAAAGAGGAAGCCACTGGCTGCATTGCACAGATGCTGCTTTTGGGTTTGTGATGTGCATTCTGTGGACGGCTGAGACTCCTGGACCTGTTGCTGCATATTGGGCAGTAACCACATTGTACACTTCTCCATACATTCATTTCAGATTTGTTCCGCAATCCATCTTTATGAACCCTAACTGACCCGGCTGTTGGCCAATGGCAACTGCACATGTCTTTAGACTCAGAATGTTCATCGAAAGCTAGTCTGGGTGAGTGGCAGCTCCACTGAGTAATTTTGTATGTACAGAACACGTATGGGATGTTTAGCGCCTACCCGAGCTGGTGCTTATCTCAATTGACATCCCAGGGCAACTTCTTGCTAAAGTAGTTCTGGAAGGTTGATATGAAGGGCACAGGCAAACACCACGTGGGTTGGCTTGGGGTGTAGAGTCAACGGAGAAAGCAGCTGAAGCCATGAGGCCTACAGTTATTTGATGTAACTTGACTTTGAATTATTGTGCTAGTTCTCAAAATACAACTGTTTGTATTCTTGGTGGGTTTTTTTGTAAGAGTTAACATTTTTTCCTTAAAGAGTTTCCTTTGTTTACATGGCCTCATGTATTCATCTCGCTTCTGCTGGAGCTTCTGTTCCAAGTCAGATATTTAGAGACAGATAAGTACTTGAGTATTTATTTTGAATTTGGTATCTGAGATGGAAAGAATTATTGGTCTGAATTACTAATGGTTTTGCAAAATCAAAACTTGAGATTAGTTTTACTGGCTACTAATGATATGAGGAAACTTCTAGCTTATTGTTCAATGATAGTGTTTTCTGTCACCCACCCTTTTTACATTCACCTATATACTATTACCCAAGGCAAATGTATCCTGCTTTTACAACCAACTTTGACAGTGATGTCGTTCTTTCTCCGAAAAAATTTTTGCTCATAAGGTTATTCTTTACCACTCTTATTTGGTACATACAATATATTCTCCTTAAGTGTGTGCTTTGAACTTTCCCTTTCAACCCTATTGCTAGATGTGAAGCAAGATCTAAGCTTTCCAAGTGAGCCCAAATGTTTACGAAGGAAGACTCTCTGGTAAAGATATTGATTGCAGGATCCATTTCCACACAGGAAAGGTGCTGCTGAGCTCAGTTGTAAAGAAGTTGCATCATGCTAATTGTAGAGGGCAAGCTTGTACCATGCTGTTTGAGAAGGCCTCTTGGTGAAACTTATTTCTTGCTGAAGGATCAGCAGAAAGTGTTTCTAGTTGTCTGGTAGCCACCAGCAAGTAACCCGTAATTTGTTGCTTTTGCCCCTGGAATGTTGTGGAGTTGCTTCAGCTCTCGAATACAGTTATTTTTGCAAGAATTTTTGTTCTTTTATCAGTCTTTTCCCCAACAGTGAGTTGCCAGCCAAGTTTTACCCTTTGCCCAACCTCTGATGTAGCGAAGAGACGCTGATGAGAAGTGAGGGAGGATCAAGGCAGGGTTCTGCAGCCCCACCACACTGCCAGGCATAGGCTGCACAGTCAGTGCTGAGCCATACACCAAGGAGCCAGAGAGGTTCTGATTTAAGGAGGACCCTGTGGCAGTGCACGTCTTTTAGAAGAACCTGCATGTTAAGTCTGTGTCTGAGCAGAACTTTTCAGTGCAGTTCTAAAGCACAGCCTATTCCCCTCTGCATTCTATGTCTCTTTATATAAATGTATCACGTTTCCCCTCAGAGGTGATCTTGTTTCAGACAGGAATTGAATTATTTCACATTATATATCTTGGAAAAGCTCTCTGCAGCCTTTGGGATGAAAATCTCTGAGTACATATAAAGATTTTGCTGTTTCTTTACATCCTTTCAACTCCAGTGACATCAGCTGCCTGTGCAGGAGAGGCAGATGTTACTGATAAGCCTTTGTGCAACTTGTAACTGCTCGAATGATGTGGGATCTGAATTTTTCATGTGTTCATCTGCATTTCTTACATACATGTACAATGATTTTTCATGCAATTAGTAAAAAAAAAAAACATTCACTACTGCTTGCTTAATTGGCAAGCAGAGTAAATGGCACAAATGTTGCAGATATGAATAAAAAATAAAGCCATCTGTATGGATCCAGAGGAAATGGACACACAAATAACGTTCCTTATCTAATGCCAATATTGTACTCTCATTTGGATGACCTACAGATTCAAACATAGATGTACAAATTCAGGGAATCACCTCTTTGCAGCTGAACTTGAGTATCTGCTGCCCTGCAGTCACAGGTGTCTGTGATACATCATTTGCACTAAGAACAGGGTAAACAAGTTGAGTGAATGTGCAGAAAACATAGTTTGAAAAAAATATTTAAATGGAAAATGAGATTTTTAAAAACTATTTCTGTTCACTTCCCAGATGACTGGAATATGAAATGTTGCAATGTCCACATTTATTAGGTGAGATCAACAGTGCTGTCTGAAAGGAAATCAGTATAGGTTTCAGAGGATAAGATTATGATAAATAAAAACAAAGCCAACATTGCCAAGTGAATAAAATGTTTTGGAAGAAAATAAAGCCAAACTTTGTATCGCTGTGGACTTTCTGTGAGGGGTTTTTATCTTCTGCTACCTGAGTCCGTTAATGACGTTTAATGGTGGAAGAAAAAGCACTGTGTTGTATATTTTGTAGTTTAGTTCAACAACAGTGGGATTAAAACAGCTGCAGGGGTAAATAATAAGAATGTGATCAGATTCTTGGCAAGCCTTATCTGCATCTTCCTTTATCTCAGTGTATTATCTGGTGCAGATAAGACGTGGGTCTCTGAAGAGAGAGTGATTAATCTTATTAGATATCTTCATAATCTCAGATAGGATGTGATGTTTGTGGTAGGCAAAATGTTATTGAGGGTAGAAGAGAACTGTGCTCAGTAGGGCTGGTACTATCCTGATGGGGTGAGCTCAGGTCAGACGTGCCATCTCTCTGTGCCTCAGCTCCCCCATCCGTAACGTGGAGGTTGATTCTTGCCTCTGCAATGAACCGCAGGAACAGAGGACCTTGATCACCACGAGGTGGTTCTGCATTTATGAAAGCGAATGGGGTGGAGAGGGGCTCAATGGCACTGCTTCCCTCCCTCAGCTGAGTAATTTCAAAGAAGTTTGAGATAATGGGATCCCTTCGTATTCCCTGTTTTTTGTTGGCGATGCTGTGCTTAGGACTGAAGACTGACCTGATGGGAAGCCTTGGCCTTGGATAACTTAGACTGTGGCATAAATTTTAATTTTCTTATCAATTTTTTCCTTTAAAACTTTTGTTTGAATCAGTTTTGTTGCTAGTTTCTTGATTAATAAAAGAAATGCTATCAAAGTTGCTTATTTGCAATTATGGGCCCAGGTTCTAAAGTGTTGCAGGGTCTGCTTCCTCCATTACCAGCCTGGTTCCCATGTTGCCCTGTCCTGCCACGTGTGCCGTGAGCCTTGGAGCAGTTGTCTGCTGTGTTTGATTCCCCTGGCTATGAAGCTAAACATATCACTGTTTTCTCACGTTACTCAGAGGGCATGTGAAGGTTCTGAGGTGGAGCTTCACTCCTGGTGAGTGGCTCCAATGGATGGGATCTTTTGCACACAGGGGTTTTGAGGGTAGTACTGACTGCCTTTTGGTAGGGTGGTTGTTTGCTGCTTTTGGAGTTGTATGTGCACATCAAAGTGCAGGTTGAAGGGGCTGTAGAGAGCACCGGGCCATGAGATGTTATGGAGGCTGGAAGGCAGAGGTGTTTGTATTACTGGCAACGTCTTGTATTTGGAAGCAATGACTGACAGTGAGTTGGAAGGGGCCTGGAGTGCAGTGTTTACTTCCTTTCAGGGAGCCCTGATGGCAGTGAATGGATGCTGCTGTTCCAGTTGCTGGGGGAGTGCAGTTTAAAGGCACTTCACTGCCATCACCACCGAAGTGTAAAAGCTTAAAAAGAAAAAAAAAAACACCCAATAGTAGTAATGTGACTGTGGTGAGAAATATCTTTTTGTGTAAAATCTTCATTTAGCAGAGGGTTCAGATGCTGGCATTTGCTGAAGGGATTGAAGTAAAGATCCCCTGGATCATACAGAAATCTGAGATAGAGTGGTTCTGTTTGTGCCAGGGAGCTGCACACATCATTCAGAATCCCCTGCTGTTTTCCTGCTTGACTGATTTTCTCACCTGAGTGGTTTAAATTGTTTTGTGCATTCTTCCCAAATAAGTGGGGCAGCCCCTCCTCTCTGTCCTTTCTGATACTTGAAAGAGGGGGAGGCAAGAGTGGCTGGTGTATTTTCTCTAGACGGGGCTGGAAGGACTTACGCAGGGCTCCAAGCTGTGTACCTAGTGGAGGGGAAAAAAAAAAAAGCCTGTCTTTCTCCAGAGGAGAAGCAGAGACCCTGAGCTTCTCCCCTGACTGCCATAATGCTCTCTGGCCATCCTGCTAGCTTGAGTAAAGTCAAGCCACTGGGTGTGCTTCTGACCACAGCTCTTGTGTGTATATATACATTGATTTATATGTATATTATATATATATATGTATTCATTTATGTGCATTCATGTATTATACACAGACATACATATATATGTGTATATATATATATTTAAGGAGCAGGCACATCGTAAGAAGCTGGAGCAAAATCCTCCTGCCAATGTGTTATCCTGCTGGCAGAAGATGTTCTATTTATGGACTTTTCTTATGGTTGCTGTGGCAACAAGCCTGCAGCTCTGGTTCCTCTCATGGGACGGTGCAGAAAGCGATGTACCCCAGTGCTGCATCCCCATGGGCCATAGGGGACAGCAGGGTCAGCTCTGCAGCCTGGTGCTTCAGACAGGGCTCCTGCATAGGAACTGACACAAGCTGCATTTGAGTGGGGTTACTTGATATTTACTCTTAAGAAATAGGAACTGTAACTGTGAGCTCTTCTGAGATCCTCCCTGCTGCCAGCTGTGCAGCAGGATGCTCCTGAGGGCACCCAGCCCTGGAAGAATTGGTCTCCACAAGGAGCAGAGGCTGAGCAGAGACAGCTTTGGCACTCAAAGTGTGGCTGTGTGAGGGGCCTTGCTGGCATTGGCGTGGGCACAAGAAGGGCAATGAGTGGTGCGTGTGAAAGAGCTGAACCACAAACCTTTGCACTGATCTCCTACCACTGTCCTGAATGCAAAAAAAAAACCAAAACAAACAAAAAAAAACCTCCATTGAGAAATTACTGCACCTGCTGCAGGGGTAATAAGGATCAGATCTTGGTTCTGCCTTTCCTTTGAACGGATTCTCATTTCAATACTTTAGTTTTGGTCACGCAGTTCATCTTTCTTGCCAATGGCCACCACATCATCCCCAGTCAGACAGACACTTCTGGCAGTCCTGGTTTTATATGCTGAGTGAGTGCAAAGCTGGACAATGCCACTTTCACATACGTGTAACTCTGAGAGTGGGAGGATTTCCCTTTCAGATGGGTGAGGGAAGAGCAAATGGTCACACAAGGATGGAAATGTCCCTCCCCAAGAAATGAGTGTAGACTGGGATGCTTCTAGGGTGGGAATTTCCCCTTGAAGTCCTTTGCTGTGCTCATCACAAGGATTGTCCTCTACATGGGTGGTAGCCGTGCATGCCGAAAAATTAAAAGTTTTATGCAATTATTCACTGTTTACCTATTCATGCCTAATGAATGCCATGCCCATTCTTCCCTTTTCACTGCTATCTCAAGGCTTGTGCAATGCTGGATTTAATGATAAAGAAAAAATTAAAAACTGGATACCAGTTCTGTCTGAATTCACTGACATCTGAGCTTCCCTACGCTTTTCTTTCCAAAAGCAGAAAACTGCCTGCTCCTCCCTTTCCTCCTCCTCTCCTTGACTTGGCTGCTTTCCCTTTCCCTATTTTGGGATGATGATGGGCCTGAGTCAGAGTAAAGTTTGTCAGATTTGGAGGAAAACAACTCTCAATTGCCTGGGTCAGCTGTTGATCACTGCTGGCTAAATTGGGTTAGGGAATGGCTGGGTCAGTGTGTGGAGTGGATATATTGTAGAAGAGCTGTCAGCATTCAGATATACATCAGATTTTGCTTCACGTCCAAGGTTGAATCAGAGTTTAAATTCAATAGCATTAAAATCTCATAAATCATCTTGCCCAATTTCAGTATAAGCTGGCCTGGAATCTTTTAGTGCCACCTGTCTTAATAAGATTTCTCTGTCTGCACAGATTCTGAAGATAAATCCTGTGTGGTTTTTGGATTGCTAGTGCCAACTGCAGCACGGTTGTTTGTAGTAAAGGTTGTTCAAAAAATCTCCTGAGATATTCAACAAGTTTTGAAGGCTTTGGCTTTGGTTCTTCACTAGGAGTGAAAGCAGGCTGTGAGGTTTCTATCTAACGTGAGCTTCTGCATGGTGTGCCCTTGGCTCCGGAGGCCCAGTGATTTGACTGGTAAATGTGCATGGCTGGAAGAGAACTGAAAGATCCTACGTGGGAGTCAGTAAAGATACATTCAGTGCTTCCAGACTTGTCCTCTGAAGGAGCAGTTGAAGCCCTTTTGTTCTGCCTATGGAGGTCCCTCAAACAGCTGAGGTGAGAGTTGCCCAACTTGCTGTGGTGCTCAGCTGATATAAGCCTCCCACTCCAACTGAGCTGCCTGGCTGTGCTGGATGTAAGCCCCTGGCAGTTCTCCCTGATGTCTGCCTTCCTCGCATGCAGCTGCTGGGGAAGTTGCCCTTATCTCCCTGCAGATGGATGCTGACACTAATGGTTGGTGACTACTGTTCTGCTGAGCAGAAATAGCAGAGCTTTCTAGAGGGAGATGCTTCTCATACAGGTCTGATTCTATAGCTGTTAAATCCTTTTTTTTCTTTTTTTTTCTTTTTTGAAAGATTGTGATGTTTTCAAGTGATAACACAAACTTCAATGAACAGATGTAATCTATTCAATATGTCCCCTGTATGGAATTTTAAAGAGCAGCTCCACATGTGATAATGGAACTCCTAAAGACTCATTTTAAAGAAATAATATTCACTTCGTAACCATTGGCTGGAGATGCAGACTTCAGGGCGCTTTGTATGCGATGGTGGTCTACAAATAAATTGATAGAAATTCTGTGGCTCAGAACAGTGTTGAATCCCTGAGAGCTCAGTGGTTTTCATAAGCATCCTTTCACTGCTGGTGTTTGGCCTTGACCTGATTCCCTTCCTATTTTGCCCAATTTCAAAGTTCCATTAGTCAAACCCTGATAAAATGCTGAGCTATCTTCCATCAGGTAATGGCTTTTTGTTATCTCCCTTCCTGCTGTTCGTTTCTGACTCTCTCAGCTATTTACTTCAAGTCTGAGTATCAGTGGGAGAACTTCAGGGACAAAATCAGGACAGTAATTACGTATTGCCATTATTTATCTAAAATTCATTTAAAAACATGAGAAAAAAACCACAAATCTTAAGTATTTTACTGTGAGGTGTGCTTGGACATAGACAAAACCTTTTCCCAAGGCACTGATACTTTCTAGCAGCCTCTGTATGAGTCAGTATGGAGGAGTGATGCTGAGCACTGTTCTTCATGTGCCCTATGCACAGCTATCAGCACGAGGAGTTAAAGGCTTTAATGATGTTTTACACTTGGCTGAAGTCTTGTTGCAGCTGCATGTCTTTGTTTCCTGTCAAATGGCATTACTAGTTTTCTTCTGTTCATATTGGTGACTTGTCCTTTTGAAAAATAATACGTCCTTTTGGAAGAAAACGCTCCTGTTTCAGTGGTTGAAGGCTTTTCTCTTTTCTCAGTACATGCTGACATGTGTCGCTGCTGTCACAGACTGTGTGAGATTTAATACTGGAGTTCACTTTGTTGGTGATGTTATTGTCCAAAAACAAACCAGAGGAGAGCCAGGCCTGTGGCTCTGTGGCCTGCTCTACAGCAAGTGACAAAACGACTTGAAATTCAGTGAGTGATGGGTTTTCTCATTTAGTTTAGTTTGATCTTTCATCACAAATTGTCAGCATTTTTGTACAATTATTTCAGCATAGCCGGATTCTCACAATCGCTGGGCTTATTTATGAGCAGAGGTCGAATCAAAGTCTCCATCATATTGGAAATGCTACAGCTGAAATGTGCCACGGAAGAAAATAAACACATCTGTTATGTCTG